>NW_028252752.1:0-130553 GCF_964263255.1 Lissotriton vulgaris
AAAGGGCTTGAAGCCCCGCCCCTTATTCCCATAGGTTTGTGTCACCATTTATGTTAGTAGAAACATATGGTATCCCAACTGGTATTATTTGAAGGAAGTTAGAACGGATATGAATACACCATTATCCATAAGGAAGCAAGGAGACTCTATATGATTATAGCATGTGCTCAAGGCATCATTTATATAACAATTTTAGGGGAAAAAACAAGAAGGAAGGAGCATTTCGCAGTTATTACAGCTCTGCAATATACAACTGAGGAAATTGAGAACAATCCAAATTGCACGTGGTGCTCAAGGCGTGTCAGTGAAAACCAAGGTAGCGATGCATGTGACAATGTGAACAGCGTGGGCGGCGCAAGGTGACTGGTGCACAAATATACAGTGAAACATTTGATACAAAGTGGTTCCAAGTAACTTTCAAGAGTTCGTATTTATTTGGTTCAATGTCGTGTTAGTGAAGCACTTCGTGTGTTACGCCTGTGATTGCGCTGGATGGTCGACGGTGTTTCGATCCACTTAAATCATGATCTTCATCAGGACTGGGTCGAGGGCAGTGCTGCATGGGGGCAAAGGAAAGGGTAAGCTGAGGAGGGTGTGACCGGCAAGGCAGGATGAAATGCAGAGGGCAGGGATGGTACCCATGTGGGTGTGGGCCTGCGTGTGGATCCAATTAACTAGGGCGGGGTTGCTGGAGGTGAGACCGGGGTGCCTCTAGGGTGTAGGGAAGGATGGAGTCTGGTGACCCCTAGGGGCCAGGGGACCAAACAATCATATGGCGGGGGGTTGGGGTAGGTTGGCCTGTAACTAGCTCAACGTAATGGGGGCCGCGGTGCTGGTGATGTAGCAAAGGTACTAGCTGTAGTGTAAGGGGGGGTGGAGTCTGGGAGAACCGAAGGTCTCTGGGGGTTGAAGTTCGAGTCGGGGTTGTGGTAGTGGGGTAAGGTGCAATGGGATGCACGCGCTGGCGAGGAAGAGCGCTGGGGCAGTGATTGTGATGGTGTCCACAAAGGAAGGATGAATCACTTATGGCCTATGATCATTAAAGAGTGCGACGCCTCGGTGGATGCGAGGAGGGCAGATTGAGTCGTTAGGGTGAACTGCCATGTGTACTGAATGGGGGGGAGGAGGCGGGGGCGCGGGGGTGAGGGGCGAGGGAAAGAGGGAGAGAGAGCTAGGGACGGTCAAGCATAAGGTGCCAAATAACGGTTACCTGTGGAGAAGGAAACCAGATTGAATCAGGGCGACGGAAAACGTCAAGCTGTGTGGCACATAGGACTCGTCTTCTGGGGGGACAAAAGGCGTTTAGTTACTAAGAGGTTAAGGGAAGGAGGGTCAACCAGTCTGGAGGAGCTGCGCAAGACTCACCGAGATTGTCCGCGTGGGAACCGCTGATGAGGGGGAGCAGGATCCGCGAAGGTTGGGGAGTCTGCAGAGACAAAAGGGAAGGCGGTGCAGTGGGGGGGGCGATTGAAGTTAATGGCTCTGACGAGTGCAGAGTAGGATTCCTAGTGGAGGAAGTGAGATCGCTGAACTTACCAGGACAAGCGGCTCAGTTGTGCTGAGAAGGGTGGTCCAGAAAGGAATATTATCCTTCACACCGATCCAGTCAGTGATTGGAGCGGAGAGATAGAATCTACGGGGGCAAAGGGAGTATGCGAGTTGAAATAAGGTCTCGGTAAGCAACCGGGTTGAAACGAGCCCAGAGTAGGAAAGAGCTGAGCACGTACCTCTGCGAGTTCGGCGGCTTGACTGCAAGTCGAATGGAGCTGGCATTTCCAAGGGAACGTGTGGTGTAGCAGGCAACCTAGTGGTAATTGGGTGGGGGGCGTGGTGCCCGGGAGGGTAGCGCCACTGTATGGGATAAGGCCATTGATTGGCTGGCGTAGTAGAGGGGGCGGGCAAGGAGGACTGGGCTAACTAGAGTGACCGGTTAAAGCTATCAATAGCACTGGATATGTACAGAACACGTAGATATGTGTAGATACTGCTCGCGTAGGACCGGGAAAGGCCGTTGATTGGCTGGCGTGTCAAAAGAGGCGGGCATGGCGGACTGGGCCAGCTAAAATGGCAGGCGATGGTAGATGGCAAAGGATATGTACAAAAAACATTAGTATGAGCAATTACTGTATGCGGCTCGCATTGGATCGGTCGGTAATAGCTTAGGGGAGAGAACAAGACAAGTAGATGCGGTCGACTCCAGTGGGCAGATGTCATTGTTCCATGGCAAGTGGACAGCATAACATATATCAGTGCGCAAAAGCCATGCAAGGCAATCAATGTGACTAGACACAAGGATGTGGCAAGTAACATTTAGAGTATGAAAGGTATGATAACAGGACGACAATGGCATTATTAAGAGTGATTGCCAACCTGTGACTGGTAAAATGGGGTGACATACATCATGGAAAGCGCACAGTGATCTACATGACATATGATCCACATAAGATACAAAGGTGTAAACATTTTTGTATATGTAACATTGTCAGCGTTTTTTACTAGAGCAAACAGAGGCATGTATATTACAAAAGGAGAATGTCAGAAGGTAGCGCAGTTAGAGCTGAGTCAAATACAGGTTAAGGACAGGTAGAGTTGGGGTCAGATGGAGATCGTACTATTCCACTCATCAATTGTATTAAGTCCATTGTTGACAGTGTCACAGAAAGTCATCCATTTACACTCGAACCTGTCTAGGAGTGCTTTGATATCCCTGCCCCTCAGGGGGAGCGTGACCTATTAAATGAACTGCCATTTGATGTCTGTGTCAAGGTGTTTTTTTTCAAGGAAATGTGAGACCAAAGGTGCTGTTAGGACTCTACAATTGATCCGGCTCTTGTGTTGGATGATTCTGTTCTTGATGGTTTGTGTAGTCTGTCCAATAAAGAGCAAGGCACAGGGGCATTTGATGGCGTAAATCACATTGGTAGATCTGCAGTTGGTGTGGTTCTTTAAGGTGTAGGTTCTGTCTTTGTATGTAAATACTTTGGTGTTGGTAGTAAGGTCACATACCGAGCAGTTCTGACATTTGAAATGGCCAACTACTGGTGGGAGCCCCCAGGCAGCAGTGATGGTGTGTTTGTCCGTGGTCTTCTGGGGAGAAGTTGATCGCATGTACCAAGTGTGAAGCTAAGTTGTCTCCACGTTGGTAGGAGAATAAGGGTTCTTCTTTGAAGGGTTCAAAGGGGCGAAGTATGGACCAATTCCTCTTTATGATTTTGGCCACCTTGTTGCTGATAGGACTGAACCTGGAAACAAAAGGAATTCTCTTCAATGGTTTCTTCGTTTGGGTTGTTAGTAGGTGTTCCTTGTGGCAATACCACGCTCTCTTCCTCGCTCTGGATATGAGCCGTTTGGGGTACCCTCTTGCTTTCAATTTTTTGGCTAGGACATCGGCTTCTTGGAAATAGTCCTTGGGCCACTTGCAATTTCTCCTGATCCGGAGAAATTGTCCGTATGGTAGTCCATCCCTCAGTCCTCGTGGATGATAGCTACTGTATTGTAGCAGTGTATTCCTTTGTGTAGGCTTTCTGAAGAGGCAGGTACCCAGTTTGCCATCCTCGGCGTGTATCATAACATCTAGGAAGGGAAGGTCGCTGCTTGTACAATCGCATGTGAAGCGTAGATGTTCCTGTGAGCGGTTGAGCCAGTCCATAAAGGACAACAAGGTATATTTTGTTCCATTCCAGATCAAAAGGACATCGTCAATGTAACAACGCCATAAATTGATGTTGGTAGAGAATGGGTTGTTCATGTGTAGAATGTGTGTTTTCTCTAGGTGGTGGACAAAGAGGATGGCAAAATTTGGGGCAAAGCATGCGCCCATCGATACTCCTTTAATCTGTAAGTATAATGTCTCTCGATAAAGGAAGTAGTTATTCTGTAGTGCAATTCTCAGGAGATCCATGATGAAGTCGGTTGGTATCTTCGGGGGCATGGGTCTGTCCATGAGAAGTGATTTAATCACCTGTAGTCCTTCAGCATGCAGAATATTTGTGTACAGAGATTCGATGTCCAACCCTGCCATGAGGTTGGTCTCTGTGTTGTAGGGTTTTTCATCAATGGTGTTGATTAAATCGGTGGTGTCCCTGATAAATGTATCGGTGATAGGGACAAATTCTTTGAGGATAGCTTCCAAGTATTTGCCAATGGGTTCCAGGATTGACCCACATCCTGAAACGATAGGGCGTCCCGGTGGGGTTGGTCTGGTCCTTGTAGATTTTGGGAAGGACGTATATGGCAGGAGAGCGAGGGTTTGGGTTATTAAGAAAAATAAATTCCTTGTGTGTAATAATGTCTCTGGATTCAGCTTGTTTGGTAACAGTCAGTATTTTTTCTCTGATGTCTTGAAGAGGGTCTTTGTTGAGGGGACGTTTATGTTAAACAGTGGGATGCCATTGGAAATAAGGTTTTCCAGGGTGCCTCCTTTTTGCTTTTTTGGCCAGGCCACCCGGACTGGCTTGCCTGCATTATGGCTGTCGTGACGAAGTTTCTTATCAGAAGCTTTGTCACGCTGCCTTGCACATCCCAGCCCAGCTCACCACCCCCTTTTCTGAATCAGCTCTCTGATTGGGCCAGACAAAAAAGCAGACAGGGAGCTGCGTGTTTATTTTTGCATCCCGCTTTCACTTTAAAGTGAAAGCGCAATGCAAAAATAAACACAGGGCTGTCTGGCGAGCGCTTGTTAAAGACTGGTGGTAATGTAGTATTTCCTCCACGTAATTCGCGTGGAGAACAGGTACAGGGCTGTGATACTTTTAAGGCAATTTGTATGATTGTTGCTGTACTTTTTAAAGTGGCAGCGCCCCCTAAATGATTGCGATCCAATCGTGACCACCCTGTAAGCTTCAGTCAAGGTGGGCATGACCTGGGGCGAATCAGAGGGGCTGAAATATCCCGAAGGGTGTGCGGGTTGTCTGCCTTTCCTCTGCTTTTCGATTGGCTGACGGTTTCACGTGTGACGTCCCGCTCGGGCATCTTAAGCCGCTACCACTTTCTGCTGAGTGCACGGCTTCCTTTCGAGAAGAGCACTGTTGCAAGCGCATTTCCTCTTCCGAAAATGCTGCTCAGGAAGAGGGTGTAGCCCCCGCAGCCTTCTGTATTGTCAGCCGCCCCTCTCAAAGGACCGCTTTAAGGAAGACCCCACGTTTAACTGAATGTGAGTGCCAGCTTTTCCTTTGACCCCTTTTCTTTTCTCAAAGAAGTACATTTGAAGAAGTAGATGGCAAGTGCACCGTTTTCACAGCGTATGAACAAGTGCAGCCTCTGGCTCGCTTGCTGAGTGGCAGGATTTCCTGAACACTGCCATGACCTGCCTGTAGCATCCTCTTTCTAGGCTTGGGCGCTTTCCGTCAAAATTAAAGTTTTGAACTTTCAGTTGCCGACGAGGGTACACCATAGACAGAGTATGTTGTGTGTGCGTTTGATTTTTGGGTCCCCATGTCTCTGAATTAGACTTTTAAATGTGACTTGTGGCAGAGAAGCAGGTTAATTGTTGTTGTAGTCTCGCAAAGAAGGGGAACAGGCCATTAAGCTTTGTGAGAAGCTCAATGGAAGGAAAGCGCGAAGTGGAGCTAACGACCAAGCTGCAGCCACAAATTGGGTCCTTGGAGTTTAATATACAGGTCCTGACTATTTTTTATTTTTTGGCTTTGTACAAAGAGCCTCTTCACACTGACCCCCAAGAAGGGCATGTTCTTTCAAAGGCACATTTCCTTTGAGTTACACAGTTACCATTATGGTTTAACAGTTCGCCACTATATTCCCTTGTAAAGTTGTATTATAAGAATATTTATAAAGTTATGCAATCGTTGATAAAGGCGACACTTGCATTTCTTTCTTTCACATACAGTTATTCAACATTAGTTGGTCAAAAAAGGCAGATTCGTCTGCTTTACTTTTCTCTTTGCCATAAGTCGGTGAAAGACCTTTTTTCTCATTTTTTTCTATTCGTCAGTTTTATATAGCGCTAATTTGGATCAATGGCATTGGAGCACCTTACATGAGCACCGGATCGCATCTCCAAGGTGTAGTGACCTGGGGTCAGGGGCAGGTCATTAACAAGACACGACACAAGGGTAGATTCGTATTTTAGTCACGAGAGATCACGTGATGTGCCCCAAGTCACAGGATGTTGAGCCGGCGCCGGGACTCGAACCTGGTTCCCCAGTTATAAAGTGCAGCTCTGGCCATTAGGCTGCATCTGCTCATTCCTTGTGTCACACTCTAATTCCAATGAAGACAAAATAGTTATACCAAAAGAAGATAAGGAGGCACGTTGTCTTCTGCCATTTGAGTGGTGGGGTAATAAAATGAGGTTGTAGACAGTGGCGGAACTGAAGATGGGGAGTGGAGGAAAGGGGAATGAAAGAGGCTGAAAAAGATACTTGGACGTTATTTGAGGGACATCTGTCCAACCATTTGCTGATCCTCCGGTGAGCGTTTACTGAAAGGACGTCCTCAAACTTTGTAATTCCTGTGTATATTTGCCTGTTGCTTGGCACGTTTTAGATGTTTTGGTGAGGTAGGTCGTTTTAGCCTTCACTGGAAAATCTCAGGCCACATTCCGAGCATCTACACCCATAAGGGGAAATAAGCCATGGTGGCATGCAGATGAGAGCCACACCTGCTGCACGTGGGAGAGCCACACCCCTTCATTGCACAATCAGCACCGCAGCCGGGTCAAAGGTGGGGAGCTCCGGTATCAGCATGTGAGAAATGTTGTGTTCTTTATGCATTGTGCTGATTTAGTTTTGGGTTCCTCAAAGCTGATCACATTCGGCAGCGGGGCTGATGTCTTATCTATCTGCCATGGGGCAGAGGGGAGTGTGTGCTACTCTTTGTTTACAAATATGAACAGGAAATAATTCTCAAGAAGGGTTGAATTATTTTGTACCTCAGGCTTCAAATATCACCATATTTATTTTCACACTTTGTGTATGTGCATTTAAGAAACACGCTACAATCACAACCATCTCTCCCTTTCTTTAAATTGACAGTTGAATGTTATGAACTTGATTTTTGACAAAACATTCCATGCATTTTCACTGAGCGTCTTAGAGTACATGTGTCACAGACCCAACATATTAGCCTGAGTTGATTTTTAGGTCTCGCCTTGCGAGGGCTTCTTGGAATCGATACGATTCCAGAAGCTCGCTTTCTGCTCCGCACGTGTTTTGCATTGGTGCGCGTCATTTTGCGTCAGCAATTATGCAAAACCGGGTGTTACAATTGTCCAGGAGGCTTTTTAGCCCCTCCTGGTTACCACCCTGTCCACTTTTGGCCCCGCCACACTAGGATTAGGTCATTTACTTGCGGCGGGAGACAGTGCCTCTTAATTAGCCGCTAAGCACTTTTTTCGTATCTTTTTGAGCCACACTCACTGCAGGCACAACGTGTTTTTTTTAATTAACGGAGCATTGCACTTTAATGCACTTTAAATTTTAAATGCAGTAGTGGGCTGCACAGAGACCTCATTGCTGTGCTCGCCCTACATGAACGGATACTTGTTCATTGTGTAGTGTGCAGAGCTTAGCAGCTCTGCTCATTACATCACATCCTTTTGCTTTAAGGACATTTCCTGCTGTCGTGTTGTGTCTTTGCTCCGTTTCAGTACAGTTCTGTATCACAGAGGGCTACTGGGCCTCTAATGTTCTATGAGGTGCGCCACAGCGATGCAGTGCATGACGTGTTGGTGTAGAAGGGGGGGGGGTCTGGAGACACAGTAAAAGCAGCATATTATAGTCTCCTGAAGTGTGCCTCTGCCAGCTTTGCGCAAGGGAGAACACAGCATTCCTCAGATACATCCAGTGGCGGATAGTGACATTTGAAAGTGGTGAGGCGTAAAATGATTGTCATACTTCACCATAGCGAGCGAGCCCAAACAACCTAAGGGCAGTTCGGGGGTTTTTCCCCCGAGAACATTTTGAAAAAAGAGTGGAAATATTGTGCATTTTTAAGCAAATTTGAGAAAGCAGGAAGGTTAATAAAGCAATTGTGAAAGTGCAGTTAATACATTATTAAATAGATGACATATAAAATAGGTAGCTGCTTATTCTGTAGAACCACAGAGCTCCATAACAGACTTTGAGATATAATGCATTTCTGATACCTCACAGATGTTTTTTATTCAACAAACAACTAAGCAGGTCGCAAACTAGCACCATTCAACATATGTTTACTTTTTGTATCTAAAGTCAGCACGTCTGTCTTTAAGCGCAGCAAACTTTCGAATTACGTGAATGTTAAAGTCTGCGATATTTTGAACTAGCTTGTTCTCTATAGAAAGCATTGCCAAAGCATTGAGACTTTCCTGAAGCATGGTGTTCCTCAGGAATGTCTTAATCCTCTTTAAGGCGGAAAAAGATTGTTCTGCGTCTGATGTTGTCATAGGACTGGTAATGACAATTTTTAGTGAAGCCACTGTCTCTGTAAATGTCTTTTCAATATTAAGTTCATGAATTAAAGACAGCAAAGACCTGGCATCTTTAGCCTTCCGGTACACAGGCATTGAGTACAGTACAGTCAACTCAGTTTTCAGGTCCTCTTGGTTGAGCATCGGATAACCTTCCACAGCCTCATGCAGAGCATGCTGAGGGAAGGATTCATCATATTTTGCAAAGTCTTTACTTTCCAATAATGCAGCACTCTCCAAATGTTTGTGAAAGCAAAACGTTCTTGTGCATGCACAATTACCATGTCGATTTCGATTCATAAACTTTATTCGATTCAAAATAATAGCATCATAAAAGTATACAGACCTTAGTTTATGAAAGAACATATTAACATCAATAAATCAAAATAATTCATATTACAGTTTACACATTTTTAAAAGCTAAAAATAAAAATTTCCAACACATTTGACAATTGATCACACCCTATACCAAAGGATGAAGTTGTAGTTCATGTTATACAGATAGCAGAGAAAGGAAGGTATTAACCAGACAGACTAACAGTACCGTTTCCTAAGTTGCAATGACAATCGTATAAAACTTAGCATGGCAGAACATACTCCAGGTGAGGATAATGACAACAAATAATCATTACCCTCTTCATAATTACATGGTCGCCGGTTTTTTAGAATAGGCTTAATAAACCTAATTCTTGGTTCCTTATAAAGAGGACAAAAAAGAACAAGATGGATGGTATTTTGTCTGGTTTTGTCATCACAAGGACAAGGGGGCAGCCTCTCACACCAACTCTCCAAATGTTTGTGAAAACAAAACGTTCTTGTGCATGCACAATTACCATGTCACATATCTCTTTTGCATTTCGGACCAGAGTGGTGATGTTTTTCCTGTGGTTTGAAAAAGTTGAAGCCTCTGGCAGTTGGCTGTCTAAATTGTCAACCTCATCTCTCACCTTGCTTATGCTTTCGACAAACTCAGCGGTATATCTTTTCACAGAGACAGTATCTATATTAAGCATGGGCGAATTTTGCGAATCTGGCGTTCGCGAATTTTGCGAATTTGCGAACTCGCAATCCGCAAAATCCGCGAATTCTCACGAATTTGCGGATTTTTTTTTGTGTTCGCAAGGATTTTTGCCAGTTCGCGAGGGTTTTGTACCAGTTCGCAATTGCGAACTTACATGTCGGCTCGCAACGGTCGCGATTATGTTGTTTCTACGTCTGGTTCATCATCACAGGTTCCCAGCACCCTCTGTTTCACCCCTGCCACCCTCTGTTTCACCCATGCCACCCTCTGGTACATCAATGCCACCCTCTGGTTCATCATCACTGTAGATTATGGGGGGGAAAAGCAAGCACACCTGCCCTGCTTCAACTGACATGAATTAATTTGGGGTTGATTTATTAATGTGTCACTGTTTTAAAATTCCAGTCTGGCACCTGCTTCCTTATCTGTAATTTGCTTTCTGTTGCAGTGCAATTTTTTTTTCCAGGACCTTTGTGTCCTACTTGTAGCTATTCTATGAGCCTGCTGTGAGGGTCAGAGCAGGGTCATACAATTGTTGCAACTAGCAACTGAACTGGGAATTTGCGGATTTTTTTGTGTTTGCAAGGATTTCTGCCAGTTCGCGAGGGTTTTGTACCAGTTAGCAATTGCGAACTTACATGTCGGCTCGCAACGGTCGCGATTATGTTGTTTCTACATCTGGTTCATCATCACAGGTTCCCAGCACCCTCTGTTTCACCCCTGCCACCCTCTGTTTCACCCATGCCACCCTCTGGTACATCAATGCCACCCTCTGGTTCATCATCACTGTAGATTATGTGGGGAAAAAGCAAGCACACCTGCCCTGCTTCAACTGACATTAATTAATTTGGGGTTGATTTATTAATGTGTCACTGTTTTAAAATTCCAGTCTGGCACCTGCTTCCTTATCTGTAATTTGCTTTCTGTTGTAATGCAAACATTTTTTTCCAGGACCTTTGTGGCCTACTTGTAGCTATTCTATGAGCCTGCTGTGAGGGTCAGAGCAGGGTCATACAATTGTTGCAACTAGCAACTGAACTCTGGAGGGGCCCCAGTCAGGAAGCACTACAGGGAATGGTTACTAATGATGAGTTTGAACTTTTGCACTTGCTGAATGCTTTCACTTTTGCAAAACTCGTTTTTCTGCAGAACAGCATTACAGCAACTGTAATGCCCCAAACAAGCTTCTTGTGAAAGTTGATTTCTAATCCAAAAGTGATCCAAAGAAAGTCAAAAGGCCTCAAATCCAAAAAAGTGGAGGCAAATGTCAACCTGAGGAGTTATTCTGATAAAAATCATCATTTTCAGAAGGTCTATGCTGCTTGCTAGTGAATTTCTTGTGCAGAATTGCAATTTTTGTAATTTCGCGAGTGCAAGATTGTTGCTGCCCGCCGCACCTACATGTTCGCAATTGCGAACTTACACCGCACGCCGCAAAATTGTATCACCAAGAAAAAAAAATCCGCTGCGTGCGAATTTGCGGATTTTCGGTAAATTCGCAAGCATTCGCGGATTGCGAATTTACCGAAAATCCGCAAAATCCGCGAGCGTAACGGATTTTCCGCCCATGCTTAATCTATATCTCATCCTTCTATCTGATTGTATAAAATCTCGACAGCTGACATTATATTTTGAAATAAAAACAGAAAGAACTGAAACTCTCTATCTTTTAGTTTTCTAGCAAAACCACAGGCTTCACTGTGAGTTTTGAAAACAAAGGTTTCATTGGCTTCAAAACATTTCACAAGGTCCTCCCTATATTGAAATATTAGTTGGACTGTACATATGTTAGAGTTCCAACGAGTTGAGGCTCCCCTTGGAACCCTTTTGTCCACAATCTCCTGAAGTGCTTAAGTTCTTTTTGGGGAACGAAAGAAGAATGCTGCAATGCCTCCTACATCCTGAAAGAAAATGTGTGTCTCGGAGATCTTTGATATTGCCTGTTGCATAATAGGATTAAGTTGGTGGGCGTAACAGTGCACATAATGAGCATATGGGTACACATCTCTAATTCTTTTCTGTACTGCACCATGGCTTCCACTCATTATGGACGCACCATTATAGCTTTGTGCAATAAGTTATTTTTTTTGATGCACCTCTGGAAAAATGAAGTTCCGTTGATGCAGTTGATGGTTTCTGCAGTAGAGTCTCTTAAATGAGTAAAACCATAGAACCTCTCTACAACATTATAGCCATTGTCCAGGTACCAAAAGACTAATACGAACTATGTTTGTGTGGCCACATCAGTGGTGTCATTAGCCTGAATAGCCACAAAGTCTGTGTTTTGTAACTCTTGGACAATATGGCTTCTCATAATTTCTAGCATACACTCAAGGAGTTCCTTTTTGTATTGTTTTAGAGGTGCCCTTAAAGACTATAGCACTTGCTAAATGTACTTCCATTTCCTTGGCTATGCTTGCTACTAAATCCACAAGGCCTAAGAATATTCCAGGATTTGTGGAACCTTCTGATTCATCATGGCCTCGCAATGCCAGTTCGAAAGCACCACAGAAACAAATGCAATAAATTATTTTTGATAGTATGTGTAAATTCCTATCAACTGTTTCATTGTGTTTCTGTATTGTTTGGTGATATGCATCGTTTATGTGCTGCTCAATCAGTGCGTCTCCCAACATTCCCAGTCTCGACACGTTTTCCATATGCTTTCTTGCGTGTGCATGTTTCTTTATTTTTTCAGACAGATGCTTCATGTCTTTCACTCCTTCTTTTGTCCAAGGAAAGTCACTGTAAGAAGGTGGATACCTGACTATGGTTACCCCAGATTTTTTGCCTAGTGTTTAGCTGGTTTTCGACTTAGTTGGCCTGGGACCCTGCTAATCAGGGCCCCAGGCTATCTGCTCTCTATGTAAAATGGACTCCATGTACCCTAGGTACATCTCCAATTGGACATTGGGTCACCTTATCAGCCCCCGTACAGTGTACTATAGGTACCCAGGGCATAGGTGTATCCAAGGCCTACCAGGGGCTGCAGCATATCGTTTGCCACCCCTGGCTGGCCATCCAAACTAACACAACTAGCTGATCACTCAGCTGGGGCAAGGTCGTGTAATCACCCCTTGCTTAGATATAGTATACCTATATCTAAACCTATATCTGGACACATATATACCTATAAGTCACTCCTATGGCAGGCCTTAACAATCCTGGAGGCAGAGTGCTTGGTTTTATGGGAGATGGTGCTCTAGCATGAGCTGAGCCTGTCTGCAGCTGTTGGGACCAATTCCCTTAGCTGTTCCAGGACTCATATACTCTTAAGTGCATTATAATCCTCGCGGTTATTTGCTAACTCTGGTTTGGCTTTATCAAAACATGTCGTGTAAGGTGTCATACGATTTGGAATACTACCCCCTCACCAGTCCTAGGGACGGGGGTAGCATTCCACCCTTCTAGAGGTAGAAGACATGTTACTTTAACTAAACGCGGTTAAATCTAAGCAAAGCCCCAGCATCACAAAATGGACGCTGCTGCCACAGACACGAGTCTGGTTGAATGAAACTAGACACTGCCTGGGGAGCAAAAGGCTTCCCATGCATAGTCCAGTTCAAACTGGTGCTGGGACACTCCAGTCCCAGCTCTGGCGCAAAACTGGACAAAGGGAAAGGGGTGTAACCACCCCCTTCCTGGGTTCCACCCAATGGAGGGACCTAGCAGGTAATCCAGCCCCTTGAATTGGAATAAAGGTAGGAGCTGTGCCCAACAGCATTAGATTATCCTGAATGAAACTTTGATACAGAACTCTGGACCCTTCGACATCCCACTCGACGTGGAAGACTGAATAATCTCCCTTGTGGTCAAGGAGTGACCACCCTGTGCAAACAGGCACCATCCAGCGCCCAACGGTTTGCTTTGTTGCAATTCCCGCTAGAACTCGAGCAACAGAGATCAACAAGACCCAGCTTTCCTGACTTCTAACAGCCCGATCCACAGTCCCAGCGAATCTGAGACCTGTGGAGGTGACGTGAAGCGTGGCGCCGGCCATCTTGGAAAGACTTTAAAGTGCTGACTGTGCAGCTGCTGAGGTACCCTCGAAGCTGTGCATTGGGGTTTGAGAAGCCCCATCCGCGAGCAGCTTATGCATGGAAGATCTCCCTTCCACACTCATCGAGTGCTGCGTGGGGCCCTTTTGCATTTTCCTGCTCGACGCATTGGTCCGGTCACTTGCCCATTGGCTAGTGGCCCCAGAACCAACGAACCTTGAAATTTAGACTGCTAGTTGCCCTCTCTCCCCTGAAAAGGAGCCACCACTCTGACCTTGCTGGTCTAAGTAAGAAGCGCTCTTTGAATCCTGCGTGGGTTGGTCTTACCAAGGCTTGTTACCTCTGATCTGGAAGCCGACACCGCCGACAGCGAGAGCCTTTGTGGGACAGCTAGTGCTCCACTCCTGGTCATCGTCGATGCCCCAGAGTCCACGTGGCAGCGGAGACAAGCTTCATGACAACTCCTTACTAATATGAAAGAAGCCTGTCAATAGTCAAAGTACATCGTATACGATTTGGTGCAATAATCTCAAATTTCAGTACAGATAAATATATCTTGTGAATTACAGCAATATATCTACAACAGCTCCCCTTTGGACAACAGGATTGCCAAAAATACAGCCTTACTGCCTGCCTCCTCTGTGTGCCATAGTGGTTGCTGAAGGCACTGAAACAGACACTGTTTGTAGGCTATGAACAAGGCAAGGAATAGATAGTGCCTTTAACAACAGTTATTGCCCAAAGCACAGGGGTAAGGCTCAGTATTAGCAAATTCCATCAACTGAGGGTACAATGTTCAGAATGTGCACCCACCCCAACCACCATGTAGAGTGACCACAAACATAGCCCTAATTCCAATCTAAAAAAACAAATCATCAGTTTCCTTACCTTGAACGCGGTTGTTTGCAGGGTCGTAACCAGGAGGAAAGAGCAGCAAAGGAGGTTGGGGCCTCTTGTTCCTTCTCCAGAAATTGCCCAAAAAGTTAGGTAAAGGTTCAGATTGTCAGGCTTTACCAGGTGTTGAAAATAAAAATATAACAATTTATTTTTGAGACATTAGGGTAATCAAACAAAGACTGGGGCGGGGAAACATAATGGTACAATTTATACCTTGCAGTTTGCATGCAGCTCTTATATCACAGTTAATAGCTCACTGTTGTATGTTAGGATTTTTACTTACAAACTGCAAGTAACAAAATGATTTCTCTGACAAATTGAGTGACTCACTGACCTATTTACATCATGTGCATTTTGTGATCTACATCAGGTACATGTTCTTTGCAGCAGGCACATTAACCTTCTGTGCTACCTTTCCATGAGTCAAAACTTCCATTAGACAAAACTCTGATCTCTCTCTAGGAAAAACATTAACAATATCCTTGGTGCAACAACATCAAGTGTTGCATGGCTAAACATTTATAAGGTCCCAAAGGCGAGACCTATTGGCTATGCCAATGCTTGTTCTGTTTACAGTGGCATCCCCGTGCAGAAGGAAGACTCACGACATTGGGACTTATTCCTATAGTAATCTGTTCTCAATCTCACAACGGCAGGATTAAGGCATTAACGCTGGATAATTTTTTATGGCGGCCTGCCATTTCTTTAATGGGGCTGTGAGCTTACCACTGTAGTCCCACTGTATCTGCCAGTGTGTATTTATATCCGTGTTTGCGTGAGTGTTGAATGAGTGTGTTTGTACTTCTGTTGTGCGTGCCATGTGTGTGTACCTGTAGCATTCCATTTCAGGAAATTTCACTATGAGCAACGCCTGATATTCCTCTGAATGGCTGAGCAAGCTGGCGTTGCGGTGTGATTATCCAATCCATGTGCAAAATATAAATAAATTATAATATTTCTTTTTTCTCCGATTTTTCAAAATCATGCAGGCCTCTTGGCCTACGTCTGCTCATTATTAAACCATGGAAGGAAAAACATAGAAGTGTATTATTCGTGTAACAAACATATTTTAAGAACAGAAAAATGCGCCCGAAACGTGGCTCACCGAAAAACTGATTTGCCTGATGCAAGGAAAAGGCACTGTCTGGGCTGAGGGAGAATATGCGTTTAAATAAGTCTTGTAGTTGAGGGATTGGGCCTTAAGCTGGCAAAACCGCACCTCACAATTGGTACAGAGCATGACAGCAAGCTACTGGAAAACAGTGCACTCCTGGGTATGAAAAAGCATGTCTTATACTGGACCACTCGACACCTTTAGGAAGTGAACTTCATATGGGCTGGGATCTATGCTGCCTAGCCCTGGCTCTTCTTGTCAGCAATTAACCAGTGGGAGCCCGAGGTGCCTGAAGCCCTTAGCTGGTGACTGGGGCTCTTCTAAGGCATCCTTCTTGCTTACGACTGCTTCTTCACCCTGCCTTCACTTGGAATCCTATATTAAGGCTTTTCCACTGAAAAAACAAGGACCAAACGTTTGGGGCAAAATGTATATTTTAATTCCTTATTGTGAAAGCAGTACATGGTGCGCATTGGCTTGGCTTTGCTCCGTTCTTTCCATCAGTGCAACAGTGACGTTATGTAGTGACATGGGTAATCTTGTCATCATGTGGATGCAAGGAGGGTGCATGAATAGCTACCCGTTCCAAACTCCTGATAAAGAGCTTTCCATCTTGATTGCATGAAAACCCTCACAAAACCAATAAAAAACAAAAAACGGACCTGAAAGCAATTGGATTTTGTGTGGTCAAGTGGTTGATAGTTTTGAGATCCTCTAACTCTCCTCCTTGCCTGCCTAGCAGAAGAGATGGATTTTACTCGTTTTCAGACTGGCTGCAGCTCACCTCTTATTGGTGTGACATAAATGGACACTGGGATCGATGACTGTCTAAGCCGTTAAAAATGTAATTGTGCTGATAATAGATGGAAAGAACAATTTCCTGTACTTCCAAGTGCTAAAGTAGATGTAGGATAAATAACATAGGGGCATATTACCAAGCAATAGCGATAATTATCGCTATGCATGGTTAGCGGCTAGAATAATATTGCCGCGCTCTGACGATTTTTACCGCTGAGATACCTTGATATTATCAAGGTTTATCTCAAAAGCGGTAAAAATCCTGCGAAATGCATGAATATCGCTGAAAAATCAGTGATATTCATGCATTATCGTGACAATGCTCTTACCCATGTTATCCACCTTCCATTTGATAACATGGCTAAGAACTGCTCTGGCCAGGCGTTAACTTTTGGAGATATTCGCGCTTAGCACAAATATTTCCAAAAGTAAGGCTTTGTTGATAATTGGAGTAGCGATGTTAGCGACTGTTTACAGTCGCTAACATCTTGGCACGCCCACTTTGCATGTCATTAGCGATGATTATCGCTGACATGCAAAGTGGGCCCCAAGATGATCGCTATCTCCTACTAGCTGTCGCTAACTGGTGTTAGCGACAGCTAGGTAATAGGGCGATAAAATTATCGCCGCTTTAGCGGGAAAAAGTCCTGCTAAGGCGGCGATAATGGCCCTTGGTAATATGCCCCATAGAGTCATGACGCACCAGTATGCAACATCACCACTTGCTATAATCAGAGGCTGAACTAACATGGATGCAGCATTGCTGTCAGAGTCACTTTGTTTCTAGCTTCAACATGGCCAACACGCTCGACGTAGGCATCCTCTATGGGCATGCACACACTGTGCTGAATTCAGTTGCACCAATCAGAGAGCCAGAATGCAAGAGACCAATGAAAACGAGGGAATGCTTCAGCAAGCCCAAACGTTTTTCTGTTGTTTTTCAGAATGCTCGACCTCCCTAGAGCGCCAAAGAGAAAGAGAGCTAGAGAAATAGAAATACCTCAGCACGATTTAAAATGTTATTTTAACTTGTGAGCTCTGACTCGATACTGGCATAACATTACTGACAACACTAGACAAACTGAAATATAACCGTGATACTTTAATTTGGTAACTGTGTTATAGTTTTAATATCGTTATGAACATCTTAAAGTGAGAAACAATTACACAGTACACTACTGACGGAAAACTACATGTACCTTTCTGAGAGCTCTGGGAATAGGTAAAATGCCAAATAAACTCTGATTTCTTTTTGCAATAAAGGCGAGATTTTTTCTGAAGGATAGGTGCCTCACATTGTTTTGAAAATAAGGTACAGATATAGAAGAGTTCCTTATACCGTCAGGGTAGCCCGGAAGTTTGCTGTTCCCTTCAGTAGCAGGAGACCCACCAAAATAAATAAATAATGTACCACTACAAGTATCTTTAAACTCTTGCAGCTGTCTCTCAGACTCCGACTTTTTTCATCCGCCCTCACTTACCAAAAATGAATAAAAGAACAGTGCACTTAACATTTCTTATTAATCATATAGACAAACGCTGCATGAAATCGCTTCATGAACTTTGAAGAACAATTTAGTCTTCTCCGTAATATTTGTCCATACCATCATCCTATTACAATAGTGTGTTTTTCTTTTCTTTAAACATACCAAACTGTATTTTTTAGGAAAAAGAAGAAGTAATGAACTGACTATGCTGTCGTTCACGTGTTGATCTTCTCAACAAAGAAACTACTGTCTCCCCACATGTGCTGCTCAGTTATTGACCGTAAATTTAATAGCTTTCATCAGTCACACAAGCACCACTGACGTTAGTGACATGAGTAATCTTGTCATAACAACCACACCGTCTTTCAGTGTTAACCAAGCTTCTTTCTTGCTGTGGCTACATTCTGTTAATTAACCTCCATAACCATGAAGGGGAGGACTTTCATGGTGGAGGCTCGAAGAGGCCTTGTTTCCAGTACTAGCCACATGTACGCAATCCCAGTCAGTACATGACAATACTTTAACTTTCCCCATCACGGGTGCGCAGCGTGCGTCTCCCGGGTCCCACCAGCTGGCCTTCTTGACTTGCAGGAAAGTGTCTAGGCTAGGCGGCCAGACAAACCTGACGTCGAGGCTTCTGCAGCGCGGCACAGGCTGAAAGTGATTATCGCGACATACACAGACACTGGTTGGTCCTTGCATGTCGAGATATAGATATGCATATTAATATGCATGGTCCATACATAATCACATGCGGACTTGTGTAGATAGATACATATGTCATGTGACTTTAAAGTTTAAATATATATAGAGTACTGGCTCGCTGCTGTACATTGGCCGGTATTTGAACGCCATACACATTTGTTCCTGGGAGTGCCTGTGCTGTGTGCATTTGCAGGCTGATGTGTGTGCATCGAGACGCGATACTTCTCGCCTTGCTCGGTATAGGCGCACGCACTTGATGGAGCAAGGTTGCACATGTAAAGTGACTTGCTTGTATTCAAACCTCTTGAAAATAATATTATTGTACTAACTAACATGTTTTGTCATATTAAAATTGCATTACATGACATATTAGGTATCTAGGGGAAGCTTGACAATGTGCTTTTACTAACTATAATCCGCTTGCATTAAAATGGCTGCAGCTACGCAGGATTTTTCTACTGCGCATGCGCCTGTCACACTCACATGACATGCTTGGTGGGAAAACTTTTGCTTCTGCGCACTAGAACTAAGATGGCTGTTCTGTGTATTAACCTGCAAGTAGCTTGCATCGCTGCTTTGCTAAGCTGTTTGTTATGCCTAACATCTAATGCAATAGTTAAAATAAAATAATGTGAATAGAGTAGAAAGAAGTGGTATACAGTGCATTCATTTTATTCTGTGTCTCTAAAATTGTTTCTTTTCTATTCTCACATGTATCGTATTTGGGCCTCAATGTACTGCTTAACTCCTTCTTTGGAAAGACTGCGTCTGTGCGAAAGAAACCCAGAGCCACTGAAGCTGTGGCATTGAACCTATGCCAATCTGACATGAATGGCAAGAACTATGAGAAGAGTGAACTCCTCACCCTGCCAGAGGAAGCTGATATTGAATGATTTGTTTGAATGTCTTATTGTTACATTTCACTACCGGGCGGATTAAAAAGTTCATGGGAAGATAAAGTAATGGGAGGGAACATGTAAATACATGATTGACAAATTACCTCATATCAATATGGTGTGATGACTACTCCTCATTCTTTGTCCATTAAAATTGTGGGATTTACACATTTGCAACATTTGGGGGTGGTACACTGACTTGAAAAATAGTATAACTAGGGTAGGCTTAGTTAGTTATATTGTCCGACTTGTCCGAATAGCTGACCTGTCACTGACCCAACGCACTCAATAGGTGATTGAGAGCAGAGTTGCTGGTGGAGCACTCTGTCAGAAGATTCGATAACCCAATTGGGGTTCTGGTAAGGAGTTTAATGACCCAATTGGGGTTCGGCTGTTAGGTGCAGAGAGGTGTGTGATGCAGGCGTTGCACTTTAGTTGTGGGTGCCGGTCTTAGCCTGTGGTGGTCCTGTCCTGATCCAATTTGGTCAGTAACCTGTCCTGATTCTGATCTGCACCTGTTCTTTCTTGCTGGCACCTGCACTTTGGGATTCTTATCCTTTGATTCAGCCCGTGGCCAGGGTTGGCCATCACACCATTCTAGGTAACTCTAAAGTGTGGGTTTGTCATTGTACTGTTTTCCTTTTTCTCTACCCACCCTTTGTCTAAATGCTTAATGATAATTTTATTTTCAAATTATTTGCATATGTTGTTCAAATCTACATTATTCTAAATAAAACAAGAAATTATTGATTTCATGGTTTTCAAACTTTTAAAGATTTACTTAGATAAAAGAACTTAAACTTTTCTCGAGTTTGTGGTTATTTATGAAATGCTACATGTTATTATACAACATATTTTCTTACTAACTCCCTTGATCCTTTAGGACTATAGATATCAGTGGCTTGGATTGGTAAGACAAATCGTATAGATCCCGAATGGTAAAACTTAAAAATTGATTGAGTGTAAGTTTACCTGTTTAAATATATGCTTAGCTTTATGGGCCCAGGTGAGTAAGTTGAGCAGGCGAGCTTGCACTCTATCACACTCATTCTTACTGATCACCGATCTATGAGTGGAAATAGACATGTATACGGCTGTACACTTCTATATATGCACATATAGCGTCTTGTATGCGACCGCATTTCTATAGCTTAGTTCTTGTTCGCTCGAAGACCGTTGTCCATTCACATACTGTACGAAGGTCGATGTACATAGATTTACACTACATTGACTACACACATAATTCTATTTGAGTTTGAAACGTGCAGCACGCAAGCAGCTTGTATGTTCTGATTATCCAATCAATCTATGTACACTCGATGTACCATGCTCGTGTTTATTATGGATCATCTATGTGGGTCCGGACCGGGGCTGAAGGCCGGCAGTATGTCACAACAGTGCTTCAAAATAGATTAGACAAACAGAATTTGTTTTGTCTAGGCAGTGCACACTTAACCCTCCCCTCCGAGGCCTAACTGAGGCAGGCAGGCTTATACGCCCTGTACAATTGCCCCTCCCCCCAAACACACTGCAATCATTCATGCCACCCACGCGCACGCCCTGGCTGTACACACACTACACAGTCACTCTGACTCACTGTGTAAAAAAAAAGTACATTATAATATGAGGAACGAACTTGGAAGTGTGTACTACAGACAGCGAGCCAGGCACAAGGTCTACTCTACACGACACTCTCATCTTGTGACTCTGACTCGTTGTGGCACAGGCACTAGCGCGCCAGGCGCGGTGACGTGCCAACAGCGTAGAGGAAATGACCAATCCACTGCATGGCTTCGCATAAGCCAATGTGTGATTGGCCATACAGTGCAGCAAAGAGCAGCCACCACCACCCACGCGCGTCAGCGGCACCATCTGCAGTCTGCGCGATGTACTCTCAGCCAATCTTGGCGCTGCATTAGCAGTGCAACTGCGCCAGGTTTGGCTAAGAGCAGGGTTATTGCCTGCCCATGAAACCCGGGGCCCGAGTCCCTGCCAGTCAGAGTCGCAAATAGGGAGGAGGAGGGAAGGTACAACTGCGTGTGCGCATGCGCGGGCCAGTCGTAAAAATGACTAGCCCTAAAATTGACATGCACACACTGTTGCAGCTGCTGCGCTATTTCTGCATTCTGCTGCACTGTCACTCACTGCCGCAGCCCCGCCCCCACACCCTTCAGCGGCGCAATGTTTGATTCAGTCGGGCTTGTCCCAGTAGAGGTCTCTCTGAGCTAGAGGCGAATGCGCTCTCAGAAATAGATTATTATTATTTTTTAAATCAAATGCGTGAGCAGCATGACGGTCGTCCATGGATAGTGGGGCAATGCCCCAACGCCCCCAATGGACGCACCGCCACTGGATACATCAATCAATATCTAACATTTGGGTGCAGCATTGCCAGCACTCTGTGTGTAGTGGTAACATTCCTCCCCACGGACAGTACTGGGCTGTACTGAGACCTCATTGCTGTGCGTGCGCTACATGAACTGATATAATAGGCTCTTGCTCTACAAGGTCTGCTGGCTGTTTGTTTAGCAAATTCATACAGAGCATACTGAACTCGAAAAGAGTTATAGAGTCCTTTACAAGACACCCAGTTACATTACACAAGAGCACATTCACACAGGACACATTGCATTTTAGGATGCACAGGAGATTAACTAATTTGCCCAGAATCACACATAGGTAAGCCAACGCCGTGACTCAAACATCGTTCCCCACCTTCCCGCTTAGCTATTGGCATTGTAAATGACAATGCCTTTTATTTATGTTTTGAAAACCAAAATATAAATAAAAGGCATTGTCATTTAGAATGCCAATAGCTCAAACTCGCGAAAATGCGAGTCCTATTGCATTGCAAATGCTTGTTTATTTATGTATTTATTTTGGGAAAGGATGAAGGCAGCAAATTAAAAAAAAAGTACTTTTACACCGGTTCTGTTCTCCCTGGAGCCTGGTATAAATGTGGAGATTTATAAACACGCATTTGTTGTCAAATATCTGTGTTGTGAATTGAAATGAAGGCAGTTTTTAATATTAGTACTTCTTTGGAATAAGTCGTATTTCAGAGGGAAAGTTATTTTAAGCAACTCTGAGAGTCTCCTGTCTTCTTTGTAATAACCATAGCGTGAAAAAGGGCACTGCCAACTAGCTCGTGCTTGAAAGCATGAAATAGCATGCAACTTTGCTGCATGTGTTTTTCTTTCTACACCAAGAATTCATGTAAAACTAATTGTCTCGCGGTGAGTTCAGTTTTATGGGTTTGTTACCAGGGAAAACGTGTTTCGTCTGGCATTTCCTTTGTATTGTTGGCCAAGAAATGTATTGGCAGGGATTTCGATGCCGTCTGATGAGGATCAGTTGTTTCGCGGAAAAGGGAAAATGAATTCCAGTAAACTTTGAAGCCAAATAAAACTGCAGGGCGCTTTTTTGGATTTAATATTTTCAGAATATATGCCCAAGACACCCCACCCATCCCCGCTGGCCTATAATAACTGAATGACTAAGTTGGGGACTGTCGACATTAAAATCACATTGTCCTGGCTGTGTTAATGAAGAAGCTAATGAACACCCTTCTGTGAAAGACTATGGCTCTGCAACTATTTGCAATGAAAACTGCTAAAAGTCTACTTGTGTTACTACATTTCCTTTCAAGTGTTCCTACTTAATAAATAGCAGACACAGGCAAAGAAGCATCAGCATAGGTAAACCCCTTTGAGGGGTATTCCTAGTTTGTTTTACCCTGAGCTGCTGCGCCCTAAGGTCAGCACTTTCTGCAGTTCATAATTGCAACTTTTCAACCTGAGAGATGGGTCCAACTTAAACATCCATATTCAACTAGATTGTCTTTTTATCTGCTTGAGAGGTATGAGTGAGGAACAATCCCAAATGTAATTTAATACAGTGTAACTCATTTAGTCGCACAATAATCCACTGGACAACTACATTTGAGATTAGTAAGGTTTAATTATAAATAGGGCTCCCTGTATTCCGTTTTTACTGATTTTTACAGATCAATATAGACAGAAAACATTGTCTCATGTCTGTATTTATTTTTTTTTAACTGAAAAGTGCAGATAATTTGGCTTCTTTTGATTGACCTCCCCGTGCTGAGATTAATGACTGTCAGGCCAATAGCTGTCCATATTGACAGCATGGTCTATAGCTTTACATATTTATAGCATGGAAAGTTACAAAGCTGAAGGAGATTTTCCTAAATTACTGCAAATCTAAACATGTATTTGTGTGGGTATGCTATATTCAAAGTATGTGTGGGTTTTTATCTGTCAAATAAAGTGCGAAATATACAAGCTATCGCCTCATTTGTTGGCAAAACAAAAAATAATTATGGATAAATACCATTAGGATGGCCAAAATATAAATATGGATTAATACAGACTGAAATGTTCAAAAAATAAATACCATAAAACCGGAAGCCCTAATTATAAATTTTAGAAACAAATTGATATAGGAGGTTAAACTCCAAGCACCTATATTTCTTGTATTGGAAAGAGGGCGTGTCTGAAGTTTTTCAGCAGACTAAATTAGTTACGCAGGCGCTTCCAAGTATGCAGCATGTACTCTTGTGTAATGAGCACCTAGTCCTCTAGCTTTTATTCAAAGGCTATCTCTCAGCTTTTGAGATCCTGCATGGTCTCCACTTTTGTCCAAGCCACCGCCGGCCCGGAGGATGCGGATTCACCGCTGCGGTGTGTGTGAAGACCCCCGCCAGATTAGGATGACTGGGGGGTCATCGGCGGACGGGGAGACCGTCTGCCGCTTTTCCGCCGTGAGACCGCAGCGGAAAAGCTCTAATATGGTGGCGGTGTCTATCAGACACCGCCAGCCATATTAGGATTTGTCATGTGACATGCCTTTCCGATGCGGCAATGCCGCCACGAAAAGGCATACAGTCTTTTCATTGGGGGCCGTTGTGGGCCCCCATGGTGAAAGGGGGGTGGGGGTGCACATGGGGGGTACCTATGGTACCCCCCTGCATTTGCATGCACGAAGCAGCAGGCACTGTGCGGTGCCTGCCGCCTTGTGTATGCAAATGCACTGCTTGCAGTTTTCACATTGCAGCGGGTGCTGCTTCAAGCAGCACCGGCCGCAATGTTATAAATACAGGATGTGACCGCCAGGGTGGCGGTCACATCCTAATTCGCACGGAGGGACCGCCGCTGCCCCTGCGGACGGTCCCTCCTCCTCTGGGGCGGCAGACAGACAGAGGTCAGTCTGCCATTCTAATAGGCCCCTCAATTGCTACCTGTATCTAATCAATGCCAATGTCAATCCAGTTGCACCTTCTGTCCCACCACTTCTTCTAAGCACCCCTATTTCACGTTTATCTACTGATTTGTGAATATGACCTGGGTGTCGTACCAGTGTGTAGTCTCATATTCTCATATTTAAACATGCAGTTGCACGGGAAAGTAGATGTACTGTGTTCATATAGTATATATCTATTTGTGTATTTCTCTGTATTATTCCAGATATTCAAGTGGTAGAAATGTTTGGGGGTCTTTGGGTTCCAGTTGAGATTCAATGTCGTCCACAGAAAGTTTAAGCTTAAGGACCACTGTTCTAGGCCTTGCAACCTTATCAAAGAGCTCCTAAGCCCAAGCATGCAAAGTGTTTCTGCCTTCAATGTTAGGGTTTGGTGAAAGAGTCACAAGTGACTTGCAGTAATTTGACAAGCGATCAATCCAGTATCCCTTAAAATTCAATAACTTTGAGGTATCTTTATTTTGTATATTTGTATAGCAAGATTTCCTACTTCTGCGAATGCCTTAATGATCGCTTTGTGAGTGTCTAATGTTTGTAGTGGCAGCCATACTATGTACATCCTTTTTCATATGTAAGAGTTTCTATAGGTAAATTACCATGTTTATACACTCCAGTTTCCATGTGACTAAGCATTTGTAATCTTAAACTGTAAAGTTATTCTCCCAAACCATTCGCTGCTATTCAGCCAGTCCACCGGAATTTAAGTTGAGTTCACTGTAGCATTCCATAACATTGTAATTATTGGATTGCAGTAATTGACATGCTTTTATTCTTCTTTAAATTGTAGGCTTTCCTTCATGATTTTGTAACCACTGTCTAGAATACCACTGACATGAGACTATTCACTTGTCTGTTTTTTTGCAAAATTAACTTAGGGTGCCATATCTGCTTCTTTTTCTTGTATTTTTGTTTAGAATGGGAAGTCCATTTACAGCTTGGAGTATATTGGTGCGATTGGAACCGAAAAACTTTGGGGCAGATTTACAAAGATGTCATGCAATGCAGCAGAGCATCCACAGTTACTGCATTGAAGAGAGAGAGAGAGAGAGGGCAGGAAACCATCATATCTACTGAAATATGGCACAGTCCTTCTCCTTCCCTACCACAGGTGCATAATCAGAATGTCTTGCTCCATGCACACATCCTTGCATCATAGGGCAAAGGTGTCTGAGCCATGTCTAGCATAGGCTTTGTACTGTAAGGCATTCTTCCAGTACAAAATACTATGCCTAGACAGACTTTAAACCATTTTCCACTTTAGATGTGTGCTGTAGAGTATAGAACACATGCAAAGTCAGAAATGTGTGGAGAAACAAAATAATTTCTTCAAGTTAATGCCAATCTCTAAGTGGCGTTATATTGTGGTTAAAAAAAAAAGATCTAATGTTGTATGCAGACTGAGGTTTTGCACCAAAACCATTTGTGGTTGCATGGGAACCCATCTACTATTCATGGAACGCCCCCGAAACAAAGTAACGCAAAGCTGTGCAAAGCTCTTCTTGTGTTACTTTCATGTACATTTACAACATTAAGTAAGTATAAGTTTATTGTTTGATTAATTAAAATCATTACAAACCCCCCCCCATATCCATAAAAACGTAGTAAAAATGTCATTACATTTATAAGTACACCTGATTTTGACATGGTTCCATAATTATATAAAAGGGTGTATATTTCTTTTTAAAAATTTGGGGACCTTTTAGAAAAAATAATTGCATAGTGTATACCCCAGTGTTCCAAATTTTAATGTTCATACACCACTATTTGCGACCTGCAGCTAGTCGCTAGTAAGCGTGCTGTCCATTCATTAATGTTGTTGGTCGGCTATTGAATGTGACTTTGGTCCTGCTTATTTTGTTTACTCTCCATCTGCTTGCCGTAGGAGGTTTCTGACCGTTGTCATGAATTTGACGCCCCTGCAGACCAAGATAATGGAAGCGCCTTCCAGCCAGCTTATCACTGCTTGTCTGCATGACCGGATGTTCAACTCATTAAAAATTAATTTTAAATACTGTCTCCTCTGTTCCAGGACTGCTGGACAAGCACATAATAAGTGAGTTACAGATTCTAATTTAAAACCACATAATCAACAGTTTGCGGAGAGATAGGGCTTTTTCCAAGTTGGATACAGGTCTTTTGAGTCGTGCAAGCCCATGCGGAAGTTTGTAAAGCTCTTTTTTAAATGCAAGCTGAAATGAGCGGATAGGTAATTTTGGGGCTTTAGGGTTCTGTATGAGTTGATGACTGTCCACCCATGCCGGCGCTTAGAGATTGATTTTTTGTCAGCCAGCAAGGATTTACAACATTAAATAAGTTTGGACTCAGTGAAAATTACAAAAATAGGTTTTCCACTGGTTTGTGTCACTTTCCTGACACAAACCTGCAAAATGTACTAATCCTGCCCCCTTCTTTCATAAAACAGTTTTTTCAGCTTCCAGGTGGCTCTCATAAGTGACATACCTTTGCATTCCAATTTAATTGCAAATTTTACCCATATTATCATATGTAAATGTTGTGCTCCTCTTGCTTGATAGTAATTTGTCCAAAAGTAGTGTGCCACCTTTCTAGATGGCAGGTGTTGTTTGTTGCAGGTGAAGTGCAATAAGGTTTAAAACATTTGTAGGAAATATCAAGACAAGCTAACTCTGCCTCTAGAACATAAATTACATGGTGTTATAGTTTTAGCGTTTAGCTGGTTAGCTCTGGTTTCTCTCCCAAAAATATATAGACCAACCAATGCATATTCTGCACAGTTAAAAGCTACAAGCCATTTTGGAGCCCATAAATGACCCACAAAATCTGAAAACCTTTGATACCAGTAGTCCTTTGATCCAAGATGATTGCATATCCGGCTGACACACATTCAACAAGCACTCTTCATTTTTCAAAATGAAAATTAATGCCTACAGCATATGCTGTCACCTCAACTGGTCTTTGATAGTAGACCATGAAAACCACATTAAATATGACATTTTATCTGTAAGGTCAGAAGAACGGACCACTATCATTGGCAATTGAAGCAATAAGATTTAGTTGGAGACATTAATGATTTTTTTGAGGCTTGAAAAGCTGAGTGTGCTGGTGAAACATGATTTGAGTGAGTTTTGAACAAATTGGACCTTGTTTTCAAATGTAAATGATATGGATGATAATATCTGGATTCAAATCGAATTTAGACTGTAAATAATGGATTCTGTTCACAAATCACATTAATAGATTACTTAAATCATAATCTACTCAGATGGATAAACAATCAAATTAAGCACATGTAATACAACCATAAGCAATAAATTAATATTGTGACGTTTGAGCACTTCAGAGCCTCAACTAGTTTTTCATCAATTAGCTCTTCATCCTGTTTATGTGTTTCTTCTGCAAAAATAAGTCTGTATGACTTGAATGTTTCCATTGTACACAAACATGTAAATAAAGTTATCCATATTCAAGCCCAAAAATATATAGACCAACCAATGCATTTTCTGCACAGTTAAAAGCTACAAACCATTTTGGAGCCCATAAATGTCTTGAAAAATCGGAAAACCTTTGATACCAGAAGTCCTTTGATCCATGATGATTGCATATCCATAGTCATTTGATCCAAGATGAGTGACTATTCGGCAGACACACATTCAACAAGCAATCTTCGTTTTTCAAAATGAAAATTAATGCCTACAGCATATGCTGTCACCTCAACTGGTCTTCGATAGTGGACCATGAAAACCACATTCAATATTAAACTTTATCTGTGAGATCAGAAGAACGCACCGCTATCATTGACAATTGCAGCAATCAGTCAGTCAAGAGGTCTTTATTCGATTCACATCATAAAAGACAAATACATATATATTTAAAGACAATTCATTTTGCATATAAGATAATAAATACATTACATTTAAAAACAAGTTAAGAAAAGTATTAAATTTTTAAACATTGATGAACGAGAAGACCCCTTGCTACATAATAACAGTGCTACTTTAAACAAATAGTCATAAAAACTATATAATAAAAAACGTCATTTGCCAAGGTTACAGGTTCGGATTGACCACGCCCAACTCACAAATTTTGCTACACCAATAACGATGGAGGGGGAAGTATCAGTTTTAAGAATCCTAAACGCTGCAAGAGCAGAGCTGGTGCCTAGTAACCGACAGACTGGTAAAAGCCAAACTTTCCTGGGTAACAAATACATAGGGCAGCAGAAAAAAAGATGTTCAATATTTTCCACTGCTGTTACACAGAAGGGGCACTTATCACTACCACCAGTAGTCCAAGAGTGCGTAAGCCCCCGCACAGGTAACGAGCCTACTCGTAGTTGGTGGTACAGTTTGCGATCCTTTGGCTTGGTGATTAAGTCCCAATAAGCTTCATATTTAGGGACATCTTTTACAACCAGAAATTCCAGTGTCATGGTAGGACCATCAACCATAGCGGATCTCCTCTCAGTAATCCAATGCCAGTAAATATCTTTGAGGGCCTTCTTTGAGGGAAAGGTCGCGCGTGCTGGATCAACCCATAATGCCTCCAAATTTAGATTTTTCAAGAGCCTCCTGAGGTGACTGAACCAGGGTACCCTGTGAGACCCTTCAAGACCCCTCACATCGTCAATGGCCTCAGTGAACAAGGATAATTCAGGTGTAGTCCACAGGCGCCGCCAAAACGCCAGTGGTCTATACCGTACCTCATCCTCTATGCATTTGACACCTAGGTCAAGCTGCAGGGGTAAGCAGGGTGTCGATTGTGGGAGACCAGTTGCCATTCTCAGGAACCTATTCTGAGCCACCCTCAAAGAGGATAAATCACTATACCCCCACAGTTCGGCACCGTAGATAGTTGCAGGAATTACCTTGGAACCATAAATTTTAACCAACGGTGCCATGGGTTTGGTGAGAGATTTTGCATACTCCTTCAATAAGGCTCCCCCAAGTTGCGCGTGTTTCAGGGTCATAAGATCCATTTGAGGTTTCCAGCTCAAATTCTCACTTAATGTGACACCCAGGTATGTAAAAACCTCCGTTTGATCCAAAATGGCGCCGCTCATTGACACCTTGGCCTTCACAGCCTTGGGGCCTCGCAGAACCATGAATTTGGTCTTACTGACATTCACCTCTAACTCGTGCTCGCTGCAGAAACACTCAAAACGGGCCAGGGCGGACTGCAATCCCTGCCTCGTTTTAGAAATAATAAGCGTGTCGTCCGCGAACATGAGGAGGGGAATTTTCCTTCCAGCAAGGGTGGGCGCATCCGTTGGGTAGTTAGAAAAATACTTGGTCACCCCATTAATAAACAAAGAAAAAAGGGTGGGGGCCAACACGCACCCTTGTCTAACCCCCTTAGCTACTTTAAAACTATCAGTGACTTCCCCTGGACCACCCCATCTTACTTTGGCATAGGTATTTGTGTGCAAATTGATCAGCAGCACCACCAGCTCTTTGGGCATGCCTAGATCCAGCAAAACTTCCCAGAGCTTGATCCTGGGTACAAGGTCGAAGGCTGACCTGAGGTCCACGAATGCCGCGAACAACAGGCCTCCCCCAAGAAGGACCACCTTCCAATATATTAACATAAATCTAAAAACTTGCTCTAAGGTCCCCATATGTTGCCGAAAACCCGCCTGGAGAGGACTTAAAACATCATGGTCAGAAATACAGGTCTGGATCCTACCTAAAAGAAGGCGGGCCACAATCTTTTGTAGAGCATCAATGAGGCTTATGGGTCGGTAATTTGCCGTTACTGAACGGTCACCCTTCTTATGAATGGGGAGGATCTCCGCCCCAAGCCATGATTCAGGGACTTTCGCACCCCTTGCCAATGCATTGGCCAGGAGAACAATATATGGGACCCAAAGGTCCTGTTCCTGCTTAAACATGTCAGCTGGTATGCAGTCAGGACCTGGTGCTTTACCCCCGGGATAACCCTTAGTACTGCCCTAACTTCAGTAGGCGTAAAAACCAAAGCTTCGTTGGTAGTAAAATGCGTCAAATTAGCGGGACTTGAAACATTCTCTTTGAATTGGTTCCCGTAATACTCAACCCATTCCCTTGGCTCTACACTATTTGTGGGGGATCTGTCCTGTGGGCGATTGCCCCATTTAAGCTGCCGCCAGAATTTGGTCATGTTATTACTCTGGCAAGCCTCCAACAATTCCTTCCAACGGATCTCGTCCCAATTCTTCTTGGCAGTGGCCTGCACAACTTTATAAGTGGCCCTGCAGCAACGAATTAGGGTCTGATCTCTTGATCTTAAGGCTGCATGTAGCGCCCTTTGTGATTCCCTGCAGGCGCTATCATACCAAGTTAAGGGTTTCAGCTTATGCCTACTAGGGGCAATAGATTTAATAAAGAAGGTTTTGAGATTTAAAAAAAGGTCACTATGTAGAGATGTAATATTATCCAGAAGGGCCGACTCCTGACTGAACCCGCTGATTTGGGTCATTGTATCCCTCAACATGGTTCTAATCCTTAACAGAACCTCCTCATCCAGGGCTATTTTGGGCCAACTAACCCTTCTTTCATTGTTGGTCAATAGGACCTGTGGCAGGGACGCCTCTGCCACCGTAGGTACTGCAAAAGCTCCTTCTTTAATCGATAGAACCAAGGGATGATGGTCACTCTCGACTCTATTTACTACCACCATATCCAGCAAACTAGGCCACATTTCCACATTCACCAAGATATAGTCAATACGAGAGCCAGATCTACCATTATCAAAAGTCATTGCCCCCATCCTATCGGACTTCAGACGCCCATTTACTGCACGCATTCCCTGGTTCAAACAAAGACCCTTCAAAAATATGGCTGATTGGGACCATTTCTTGATGGGTTGTAGTTCCAGACCCGGGATGCCCCACAAAGAATCCTCGTCCTCGGTGAGCATACCATCATCCAACCCCATAGGTTCGAAACAGGTATTAAAATCCCCCAATACCACCCTGTTTGTATTCACCGGTAAAGAGCTTAGGAATCCATCCAACAACAACGCAGCAGGAGAACATTTTCCCCCTTGGATACCCCTCATGTAGGTATTTACAATCACCATATTCAGTCCTGAAGACGAGATTACCCGTATGGCTAACATATCGGGGTTATCCAATGGGAACTCTTCCACTGTTACACCTGCATGTTGGCGTACCCAGATGACTAGACCACCCACTGGTCTACCCCTTGCACCCTTCACTGCAGGTCTAGAGTAGTTCAGAAACCCAACACGAAATATAGGCCCAAGGGCCCAGGTTTCCTGGAATGCCCAAATGTCAGAATTATCTATAAAGGTCCCCCAATCCGGCAGATCAAGCTTTGATTCAAGACCAGCAATGTTCCAGGAGCATATCCGTAGCTTCGACAAACAAGGGTCGATTACCCCCATCCCCATTCCTGCCGAGCCAAGTATGGCAGGGCATGGTGGACAAGGAGTAGGGCTAGCATCAAAGCAAGATGGTTGCAAACCTACAGGAAAAACTGGAGATAATAAATTACCAAGGATGGCTTTGTCAGCATTTGAACCAACGAATAACCCCTGTTCAGATCCCTCAGCAAATGTGCGACCATCAGCAGAGGGGAGAGCTGTTGTAAGCTCTGTAGATAAGGCAGGTAGCGACCACTCATATGCTGATTCTGATAGTGGGTTTGACCTAGGAGTGAGCGTACCCAGTGGACTGCCAACAGATTGCCCCGGCTGTCAATCGCACCCGTCGAAGCAAGAGAGAATATTGAATCTGTTAGAAGTTTCTAACGGGGTGAATGGTATCAGATGGTCCATTCTACTGTGACCATACACTTGGTCCAACCTCCCTGGTGGCATACAATAGTTTCTAACGGGCACTGTATTCCACCCATGATTGTTCCTAATGGGCAAAGGTCTAAAGGGTTGCCCCGTGTAACTATTGGTGGATGGCATATGCATATTAAGTTGGGTTTGAGCTAAACCTCCCGGAAAAAAGGGGGGACACACGAGAGATCTTGGGTAAAAAAAAGTTAGATCGTGTGGAACTATGGCACTGCTCGAGTTCCTCGAGGACCCATTCAGTATAAGTCTGACTGCCTCTGGGTCTCTAAAATTTATAACTATAAGGTCTCCCTCTACATTTTTTTCCCTACTACCCAACCATGGGATGCGCCTAATGTGAACAATCTCTCCATTAACGTGGTATGGGAGTGGTCTATTTAATCCCAACCAGTGCATAGTTTTGTTTTTTAGTTGGGAATACCCCTCCCTTTTACCAGCCTCTAGGGGTGGGACGCCAGTAAGCACGACCACAAAGGGCACAGAATCGGGAGGCAATTCAACATTGGGGCCCTGCAATTTAACTTTATTAGGTCGACTCAACCTTCCCCGACCCACTCGTTGGTTAGGGGGTGTCATACTTTCCCCTCCCTTCGAAGTTTCTCTAGTGGCCAATGCAGCTGATTTTACTGTTGTCACCAAGGAGACCCGCTGGACACCTTGCTGTGTAGCTGAAACTCCCAAGTGGGTATTAAGAGGGAGATTATTAACTCCAGTAGTGCCCTTAGCTGATCCCTTGGTGACAGCCGGGGGCTGGGCAGGAGCAATTTGGGCCTGGACTGTGACCCTTGATGAAGGGGCTGGCGTGTTATTAATCAATGAGGGCCCTGCTACTACATTATCGCCAAACAAAGACTCCAGATTCCCCAACCTTTGTTCCACCCTCTTCAAAATATCCAATATTGGATGCATAAAGGACCTAAGAAGGTGTTCAATAGACTCACATGGAACATTGGACATTAAATCTTTCTCTAAAGGGGGAAGGACTGACCTCGTATCACATGCTAAATCAGTGACAGACATTAGATCAGATGTATCCTGAACCTCAATGAACGTTGGTACCAGCACTGCAGGGGCCGGTGAAACTACCACAGAAATATCTTTTGTCTTGAGGTTGGATACAACTGAAACGTTGGATTTTAATGATTTGCCAAACTCTAGATGGCTGAGCTTGCTTTTCTGGGGAGGCCCCCCCCCTCTTCTCCGCTTAGCTGGAGGGGGACCATGAACTTTGGGGACAATGGGTAGCTTACCCTTCTTTTTGAGTAATTCCCTGGCTGGAAGAGAAGGCATGTTAGATACATTTGGACCTGTAGTATAAATACTTGGGGATGCCACAATAGGTGTAGGTGTGGGATTTACCACAACTGGGTGCGGTGAGGTGTCTCTTAGAAGAAGTGGAAAATTGTCCAAAGACAGTGGGTCCTCGCTAGAGGGGACGGAGGCTGAGACCGGCAGAGTGGGGTCGGCCGTCAGTTCAAACAAGGATCGAGATTTGATTGAATCAATAGAGCGACGTCGCTCAGATCTGCGCTCAGCCATCTCAATTTCCTTGTCCAACTCCAAAGAAGTTCTCGTGAAATAGCCCTCTAGTGTTCCTTTAGTACCACCCCCAGCAGACACCGATTTATCACAATTGGAGGTCATGATGGAAGAGTCCTACCTTCCCAGCTGCCAGAGAGATTAGTGAAGATGTTAGAGGGGTGTACCGTCCCGTCCGCCTCCGTCCCCGGACGGCCACAGACGGCCCGCCCTTGTCCCGGGCTTCTCCCGGGACGCTCCCGCGCCGCGGTGGTGATGGACTGGTAATATCGCGCCTGGGGCTGGGGGCGTGCCGTTGGTCCGGGCCAGGTGTGGTGAAAGAGAGGGAGTCTTGGGACTTGCAGTCCCCCGGCAACAGCAGCAATGGTCCAGGCAGCGCCGCTCTCACTCAGGGCGCTGCCGCTGCAAGCATTCTCCCCTCGTGGCACCTGGAAGATAAATACTGAACGCCAGGCGAAGGTCCTCTTAGGACGGGAGAACACACCGCAAAGCTACACCACAATCAGCTCCCGCGCTGCGGCACCCCAATATATCCAAAAAAGGGAGGCTGGAGAAGGATTCTGGATACTGAAGTCCCATGCAAGAAGGAAATGCAGAAAGCTTAGCAGACACCAAATCACCAAATCACCTGAGGCACGTAGATCAGGGTGAGAAATCAAGATATATCCAGGGTATATCCAGGGTGTCTCCAGGGCGTCTCCAAATGCAGAAGCAATTCTCTTCCACCTCCTTCACACATGCAAAAAAAACCCTGAGCCTGCCACTGCCGCCACCGCAGCACAGCGCACGAAATTCTGTGTGAAAATGTATTAAGTGAAAAAGGACTCACCCAAAACCACCATACAAAAGTGAAAGTCGTTTGGGGCATAGAGCCAAAAAGTCCCCAGGCCAGCAGTCACTGATCCACAAGTCCTGTGTATCAATAGGTCTGCGGGGCTCAAGGCAAGGCAGGCACAGTGATCGACGCCTTACAGCTTTACTGCCCTCGCTGCAGTCTGCCAAAGTATCCTCGAAATTATGTTTTTTTCCGTTATGAAGATTTTCCCCGCTGCAACTCCCAAATGCCTCATAAGCGCTATTACACTTTAGCCGCTTTAATGCTCCCGGACGCCGAAAACACACAATCCGTTCACGGAGAGCGGGAGCCGTCCGGACGCCAGCTACCTGCCACCATCATCCTCGTGGGGGGGAGGAGCCTACTTCACAAGTGTGAGCTGCAATACGATTTAGTTGGAGGCATTAATGATTTTTTTTGAGGCTTGAAAAACTGACAGTGCTTGTGAAACATGATTCGAGTGGATTTTGCAAACATTGGACCTTGTTTTCAAATGTAAATGATATGGATGATAATATCTGGACTCAAATCAGATATATACTGTAAATAATTGAGTCTGTTCACACATCACATTAATAGATGACTTAAATCATAATCTAATCAGATGGATAAACAATCAAATTAAGCACATATGATAAAATCATAGGCAATAAATTAATATTGTGACTTTTGAGTACTTCAGTGCCTCAACTAGTTTTTCATAAATTAGCTCTTCATCCTGTTTATATGTTTCTTTTGCAAAAATAAGTCTGTATGACTTGAATGTTTCCATTGTACAGACAAATTTTAATAAAACTATCCAAATTACATTTTCTTTTTTTAATGTGTTGTACATTTATTAGATTTCAAAAGGTATGCACAAATTGCTTTGCACATTTAGAACATTAATTATGACTTCTTCTACTTCCTTTTCATTCTGAAATATTTTAATGTAATAAATAGATCCTTTCACATTCTGTATTAAGTTGTTAAGGTTCCTTGGGAAAATATTTTTTTTAGCAAATGTTCTCATGCATATTTTTGGTGTACTTTCTTTTTATTTTTTTAGTTACTTGATTTTACAAGATTTTGTACATGTTTCATAGCAGCAAAATTGTTATTTCTTACTTAATATATTTCTTGGGAGTGAGGTATTTTAAGTAGTATGGATATTAACATTTTGATGAATTTTCAATGTTATGAATACATTTGCAAATAAATACTTTATGCAGTTTTTTATTTTGTATTATTTTAGTAGTAATCAAACGAATTTGTAGTTTTCTCTACTCATTAATCATTATTTTTAATTCATTTATGTTTTAATTATTTTTTTGTTTCTAATCTTTTTTAATGTTTCAGTACATGGTTTTGACGGCACGTTCTGTTATTTTATGATTGTTCTGTTTATATTGGTCCTAGAACCATCTTGAAAATAAGAGTACATTATTCATAATTTGATTTTATGTTTGTTTGTATGTAATTCTACTTGTGTGTATATTTAATTGGTGTATGCCTTAATGGTACTTTTAAATATACGATAATTATTGTGTTCAATGTTTGTTTTAAAGTGGCAGTTTTTTGGGTGTTAAGTGTATATGTTTTTATTTGTGCATGCAATAATATAAATAATTGTAGGTCTGTTTATTTTCCTTGAGAGCAGTGGTTCCAACTATGCTGAACAAGCCAAGACATGTTCCATCCTCCTGTAGTTATTTCTCTTGTTGGATCTTGTACTTTTCCAAGTTCAGACATTTGTTGTGTGGCGAAAGAGGATCTTTCATGCCACATGTCCCAATATAGTTTAGTTTTTCATGTACTACCTATCGTAAAAAAAGACTCTTCACAACTAAATTCAACCCAAAGTTGGAGCCTGACGTAACAAGAATTGTGTCATGAATGCATATTTTGCATCCTACCAATTTGGCAGTATTTACCATAGCAGCATAAGATAAAAAAATCCAGATGGTGTGCATCTTGCTGATGTTGATAATGCTGCCTTTTGTTTTTAGTAATATGGAAAGTTCTGACAAGCTGAACTTACATCTTTTCATCAAACACTAAAGCTCTTATACAAGCTTCTCTCAAATTTCCATCTGTATTATCTAATATTAATCACATCTTTTTTTTCAAATAAACCCAATGTTCAGAAACATTACACTGATGTCCGTAAACATTAGGAACTTTAAAAAAAAAAATTATATGAAAAAAAGTTCTATTTAATTTTTAAACCATTTGGCATCCAAACAAAGGACTGTAAAAAAAGGCTGAAATAAAAAAAAATCACATTGTATGACAAATCAGAGAGTATCAAGCGTTAAAGACAATTCAACCTGAATACTGTTTTCGGACAATTAGTATACCAGTAAATCTTGTTCCTAGTTTCCACTGGCCTTGTAGAAAAAAACAGCCTCTGAGGATTGCATTCCTGGTGGTGTTTATGAGACAGCTACAGAGTCCAAAAGGCAAACACTTTGCTTCTTATGCAAGCACATGTTGTTGTTTGATTACTCAGCTATAATTTGCCTGGTAAGTATGATGGATCCTCAACTTAGCGCTACCTGCAGTTGTATTTTATGAGGAATGTTAACATAGTGGAGTGTTCAGGGATGCCTTATAATTTTGTCTGTACCTAAATTTACTTGGCTTGTACTGACTTTGAAGTGTAGCACATAAGTGAATCACTACATTGCCATCAGATTACACTTTTTAGCTACTCATGACACAAGCCATCCAAAGGTTTGGAGCACTTACTGAGGGTGCCCAAAGTGAACAGCTACCGCTACTTGAATGCATACTTTTTTGTAGTGTGGGGCAGATATCAAAATTGCTAATTCTCAAATGTTACTGTGAGGACACCTTACCATGGGGAAACGTCCTTTCAGCTGAAGCCAGAATCACGCTGTGCCGACACAGCGCTGGCAAAAGAAGGAATGAAGAATTAGCAAGCATTTGTTCAGCATGCAAAACTTAACAACGACTTGCGTTTAGGGGGGAATTGGTGGAATTTTTTAATTTAAAGTCCAACACATTCTCTACTGTTGCACAGACTGGAGTTGGAATAATAAAATGAACTATTCCAACATCCAGCACCCCCATAAGGCAAGTCGTTTAAATGCATTGCATGTTGAACAATGAGTCCTAAAGACGCGTTCGTTCAAATGACGGCGTTCGGAATGCATGTGTCCTAAACGCATGCGGAAGACCATCAGATATTCATTAACATGGAAATCTGGATCCAAAAGACGTGATGGTAGATTTTTATACTCGCCTCAAAAACAGAGCCAATGTTGTGGCGTTATACAGTAGGACTGGGGAAATGGAAATGGTATGAGAGCCGTCGTGCAATGTCAAACCCCACTCTGAGAGCAGTTAGCTTTTCTGTTCTTAGAAGAAGTTGTAATTGGTGCCTAACAGCTGTCCATGAAAGAGGCATTGAAAGTGATTCAAAATATAAGTTGTATTACACAGTGAAGTCGTGAGGGTAGTGGATCATGCCAGGATATATTATCATTGTGCTTAGTGTCTCTGGAACTGTTATTTGGTATAGAAGCTGGAGTTGCAGCTGCGTTCACCTTTAAGGAGACTTGTTTTTACTTGATAAGTCATACTACATTGCTTTAGTTATCATATTTCAATGTGCGGTTTCCTTTCAAAGCCTGAGTTTGAATTAGAAAATGTAATTTCAAATATATTGCATGTATTTATTTCTAATATAGATTTTACTTATTTTAATGTTAATTTAGAATTTCTGTTGTCATGGTTTGCTGTCTCTCTAAAAAAGCAAAATTGTTTACTTGAGCAGAAAATGGTGCAAAAATGTTAGCCGCAAGAATACATTTCATTTGAATTTGAATTTTAATTTTTAGCAATTTGTAAAGCGCACATTCACTGAGCAGTTTCTTGGCGCTGAAGGATTCCTGAACGGGGGAGGACACCGGGGGCTATAGGCTGAAAGCTTGCTGAAACAGAAAAGTCTTAAGGGCTTTGCGAAACTCAGTATAGGAAGGGGAAGATCTGATGGGGAGGGGAAGGGTGTTCCAGAAAGTGGGAGCAAGAACCGAAAATTTCTGACCGCCAGATCGCTTTTTCCTAAAGTGAGGGATGGTTAGTAAGGATTTAGTGGAGGAACGTAGGTCTCTGGAAGGACTGTAGTTAGAGATAGCAGAGTTAATGAAAGCGGGGGCAGTGTCCGCCCGGGCTTGAAAAGTGAGGCACCCGAGTTTGAAAAGGGCTCTTTGTTTAATTGGGAGCCAGTGAAGGGCCGTGAGAAGGGGTGAAGAGTGATGATATTTAGATAGGCCATGAACCAGGTGGGCAGCCTGGTTCTGCACCAGCTGAAGGCGTTGGAGTGCATAGGCGGGGGCACCATTGTAGATGATGTTCCCGTAGTCGATCTTAGATAAGACCATGGCCATTACAATCAGTTTGAGTGCAGAAGGAGAGAAAAACCGGGATACTTTCCTAATGATACGCAGGGTAAAAAAACAAGCAGAAACAACAGAACTAATGTGGGTGTGAAGTGTCAAGTGGTGATTGAGCGTAATGCCAAGGGTCTTGACTGAGTGAGAGGGGATAGGGGGAGGACCAAGAGAAGAGGGCCAAAAGGAAGGCGACCAGGGGTTACCGCTGCCTCCCGTCAGAATCAGCTCAGTTTTATCCGGGTTGAGTTTAAGGTGGTTAGTATTCATCCAATCCCGGATAAACAGCATGACGGACTGGAAGCAAGTGATGCCTGGTGAAGGGGAGGAAAAATTAAAAATAAGTTGGAGGTCATCAGCATAGTTGTAGACTGTGACCTCCATTTGTTGAAGTGCAAAAATAAGAGGAAAAATGTAGAGGTTAAATAAAAGGGGAGAAAGAGAAGAGCCCTGAGAGACACCACATTTCACCCTGCGAGGCGGGGACGAAAATTCGTCAAGGTGGACCGCCTGAGTGCGGTCATTCAGGAAGGAGCCTATCCAGGTCAGAACGTGTTCCCCCATGCCCGCCGCCTTGACACGGGACAAAAGGATGAAATGGTCCACCGTGTCAAAAGCGGCGGACAAATCCAGGAGGACCAGGGCCTGGGGAGTGTTGGTATCGAGTCCCTACCTGAGTTGGTCCATGACCGAAATAACCACCTTCTCGGTAGAGTGGCGGGGGCGGAAGCCCGCCTGGCAGGGTGCAAGGTAGTTACTGTTCTCTATAAAGGAGCTGAGCACATGGGTGACATGGCACTCAGCTACCTTTCCCAAAAAAGGGAGAAGGGATATAGGGCGATAATTTGCCGGGGAGGAGGGGTCAGCCCCTGGTTTTTTTAGTATCGGGAAGATTATAGCAGTCTTAAAGGAAGCCAGAACGAATCCAGAGGTAAAACAGTTATTCAGAAGAGTGAGAGCGGGAGATGGGCATATAGTGAAAAACTGGCGTAGAATGCGTGCCGGGCCGATGTCGGCGGGAGAACCTGACTTGACGCAACTGAGTAGAAGGAGCAAGGAATATCTAGTAAGTGAGGGGATAAAGGTGAGGGACCGGTTATTGCCAGGCGGTAGGGGGGGAGTGAAAGTGAGCGGTGGGGGAGGGATATTGGATTTGATGAGGGCTATTTTTTCAATAAAGAACTCGTTAAGTGAGTCGCATAGAGCCTGGGTGGGGGGGGGGTCTTAGGTAGAGTTCTGTCCGATGATGCCAGCTCGTGGACGGTAGAAAAGATCTCAAGAGACTGGCTTTCTGCAGCTAGGATACGCCCAGAGAAATATTCGGTCTTAGCTGTCAGAATGGCTAGTTTGTATTCGCTGAGTAAAGTAACAAAATATTGTCTTCGGGTGGGACAGTATACTCTTCTCCAGGCTCGTTCGGCCTGCTGTAACTCTAATTTCTTGGCTTTGAGACCAGGACTGAACCACTTGTTGGCATTATGGGTGCAGTTGATGGTAAACCGTTTCAGGGGGGCCACTGGGTCACAGGCTTTAGCAAGCCAACGATCTATGATGGTAGCCTGTGAGTTTGGGGCCGAACCCGAAAGATCTGAGCAGGTGGCAGCTAGCAAGTTACAAAGGGATGAAATATCGACTTTATGCCAGTTCCTTGCCCAGGCATTTTTGGGGAGGGAAAGTGAAGTTTTTTGGCTCAATTCCAAGGAAAAAGCAAGCAAGGAATGATCCGACCAGGGACAGGGCGAGATTATAGGAGTGGAAATCGGGATGTTTAATGTCCAGACCTGGTCAAGAATATGATCCCAGATGTGGGTGGGGCCTTGAACATGCTGCGTGAAATTGAGGCTAAGGAGCAATTGACAGCGACGGCTCGTGGAGGGAGTTACGGTGGGGCAGGAGGGTGGGGAGGGGGAGGGGCAGGGTGGAGGTTGCTAAAAACCGGCATATGGATAATTGCAGGTAAGTAAACAATGTAATTAATAAAACGAATTTCGTAGCTCGCACTGCATTGCATTTTGCGATGCAAGGCGCACTACGAAATTCGTTTTATTAATTAAATTGTTTACTTACCTGCAATTATCCATATGCCGGTTTTTAGCAACCTCCACCCTGCCCCTCCCCCTCCCCACCCTCCTGCCCCACCGTAACTCCCTCCACGAGCCGTCGCTGGCAATTGAGTGAAGTCTTTAGAGATAGTGTCCACGGCGGGGTCGGTAGGCCAAAAGTTAAAATCTCCCAAAACGAGGACAGAGGCACTGTTGACTACTAAAGTGGCTAGTAGGTTCTGGAAAGCAGAGAGAAAGCCAGGGGATGACTGAGGTGGTCAATAAATTAATACGCAAGTAATAGGGGTCTTGAGGGAAGTAGACCGTACTACGAGGCAATCGGCTGCTGGCAGTATGGGTGATGCCAGAATCTGAAAGTGAAAATCCTTACGAGCAATCAGGGCGACCCCGCCACCTGCTCTGTTCTCGGGTCGATCAGCGCGGAGCATGGAGTAATGGGGCGAGAGGGAAGCCAGGATGCTTGGCAGAGAATCAGATCTGTACCAAGTTTCGGTTAAAAACAGGAGGTCTGGGGAGTTGGAGTCTAGAAGATCAAATATTTCGGTCTTGTGCTTGACGGCTGATCTCGTGTTGAGAAGAAGGACAGCAGTGGAGGGGGGGCAGGCGTGATAGAGATGGGAGAAGCAATGCCAAGTTTTTGAACATAGGACAGTATAGCAGGATTCAGCTGCCAATTTTTCTTGAAGGAGCACAGTGGTCCAGTGTTGTCCAGTGTTGTCTTGTGTGTGTCACAAAATGTGTGATATGGTCTTCATCCTTGCTCAACTCAGTTGTTTGAAAACACTTAAAAAGGTGCGCTCTGTTTGGTGCAAAGTGAAGGTCTATATGTCACTTGGTGTGTGTCTCAGGGAATGAATGTTTGTCAAGCAATATCAACGAGAGAGAAAGGGCGTGAGTAGACACTCCTGTACCCCTACAAATATATCTTCAAACAACTAAGCAGTGACTCAGTGAAAAATACAAAAAACGTGCAACAAAGTATACATGTGTTAGACTTAACAAAGCCCCTACCTGGTTAAGGTAACTTCAAAACTGGAAAATTCCAATAATGACAACCAGGAGGTAACAAACTTGTGTACTGATGTGTTAGCACACATCTGCAGGGGCAAGTCTACCTCTTTGTTAAAAGGACCCTCACTCACCACTAGTTGGTGACATGCTTCATCATTGGGTCCCCGCTGGGGTGGCCGAATGCCCCCCCAACGTGCTACAATGCCTGATTTACAGCGGAGCGGGTTGGTGGTGAGTGTAACAGTGATTCAACTCAAAATGTGCTTTTCAAATGTGACTGCAGAATTAAAAAATACAGGGTTGGAACCCAAACAAAATTTTTAATGTGGGCCAACCTTTATTGGGATTAAAAACGTGTATGAACGGACAAAGCTAGGTTCTGAATTAGGAGACCTGTGTCCTTAAATAAAATAGTAGGTCAACATGTTTCTGCTGTAAAAAAATGCAAGATCGCACAGCATTCGTCAGGACCATTAACAAATTGCACTCCAGTAGTATGCACGCGCTAAGGTGCACCCTACCGTGAGGCACTTAATGTGAAAAAGAAAAAAAGTCGTAGTGAGATTACTCACGGATACTGCCCGTGCCGGCACACTGTGGTTCACAGCTGCCAAAGTTACCTGTAGAAAAATGGTAGAGAAAAGAGACAAACTAACACAAATACACATCAACCAACATGTAGTTCATCATTGAATCATGTATTAAAGCAACATGACATTTCCACATCGCATCTTTATCCTGTGATCCTATTAATGTGATAGGATAGAGAACCCTCCTGGTCAGGAATTTATTTGGAGGGGTGCCTCATTCCTATGTAGAAATCAAAACTGCTCGCAGTAGGACAGAGGAACCAAAAGTATAGGTTCTTAACAAACTGTAGATTAACTTAATCAGCGTTTGTTAGGCTTAAGCATCAAAAGGCGGAGACTTCCATTCCCACACAAAATATGTACTAAAGCCAAGTTAAAACATATATATAGCAGAGACTTTTTGAGCAACAATAAGGGCCTCAAGGTGTTGTTACTATGCTACGACGCGCTTTGTCATTCATGGTTCGCTAGTGCTTCAGCAATGAACTCAGGCACTCACAGATCAAGGGAGAAATGTCCCCTTCCTGGGTAAAGACGGCGCGGGTAAAATTCATGCAGTGTAAAATCTAACAGGGAAAGGAAGAAAGGGTGTTACCTCCCCCTCCGTTACCTTCGGTTCTGTGAAGCAAAAGGGGGCCGCTCGTTCGTCTGGCGGTAGAGTTACTTACTATTGCACTCGCGACTTCCCGCGTGTAACCTACAATCAGGATTACCGTCTGCCCGAAGGTGAATGTAGTCTCCGTGCAAGGTCTTTTAGTATCCTAGATGGTTCCGGTCATGTGACTAGCGTGAACGGTCGGCATGAGGCATGGCGACGTAATCTTAAAGGAGCAGTAACCCCCTAACCTTACTGTAGGGATCACGGTTCGAATCCCCGTTCTGCCTTGAATGAAAAGTTTAAGATTAGAAAAAAGGTTTTCAAGCAGAAACAGAAGGTAGTAGATTAAGGATCAACAATTATGAGTTATCTAAGGAAACAATAGATCGTGATCGTCACAACAGTTACTAAACTGGAAATTGCAGTATGAATAATGTAAAGGAGGGCATAGTTTATCCTAGACCAAACAATAGAGGGCTACATTTTGTAACAGGATCAATTAACTTAACAGCCAGCACTCGGGGTACTGAATAATGCTTAGAGTGATGTATTAAGCTTAATAACTCTCCTTGCACAGTCAGGACAAAAAAGACCCTCGTCAGAATAATGTGCATCAGGATACAGAAGTGGCCACCATGTCAAAGGGAAAATAGATGGTGTGTTAGTAGCCACATCCAATATGTAAGGACAAAAGTACCCGAATGGACATTCCCAACAATACTGAGGGACTCAAATGATTTAGTCAGCGCCTCATCACTGAACCACATGGAATATCGTCATTAAGCCCAGTTTCATTGGTGGCTAGACGATAAATCCAATGTTGCTCTTTTTCAAACAACTTGGTCTCTGATCCAGCTTCCAGATGTTCTAGAATCGTCCAGTGCATGTCATTTGGGGTATGTTGTTTTTCAACAAAGTGGGCAGTCAGCTTGGTTGTTGATTTGCGGCAGCGGATATTGCTGCAATGTTCCCCTATCCTCAGCTTGATGCGCCTAGAGGTCATGCCAACATACTGTAGGGTGCAAGGACACGTTTTTACAAAAATAACGTTGGCCGTGTTACAATTAGTATGGCAACGTTGGTCCCATCGTTGTCCATTGGTCAAGTCAAGTCAAGTCATAACATTTATATAGCGCACTACATACCCAGAGGGTTTCAAGGCGCTTAGGAAGGGGAGGAGGATTATTTGTCAAATATCCACGTTTTAAGCTGCTTTCTGAACGCTAGGTGATTCTGGGTGAGGCGAAGGTAAGCTGGGAGTGAGTTCCATGTTTTGGCAGCCAGGTATGAGAAGGATCTGCCTCCCATGGAGGTCTTGTTGATGCGAGGTACAGTGGCGAAGGCTTGGCTGGAAGAGCGAAGTTGGCGGGAGGGGGTATAAAAGGACAGTCGAGAGTTGAGGCACTCTGGTCCGATGTCGTAGAGTGATTTTCAAGATCAATGTTTTTGTGTGGGTAGTGAGGTGACATATGTTGCAATTTCCACATGGGAAATGGCCCGTAACAGCTGGTAGACCCCACGCATTGAACACGGTCGCAACTGGTTTATTGGTTGACAGATCCCTTGGACGCGTGTGGACTAGGGAGTCTTTCAGACTTGCAGCTCTTTTATATGAAAAGAGTGGTTTCTCCCACTTGTGTCTGTTGCTGGTAATTATCTTCCAGTGTTTAGAAATACTTCTACTAACCGCATTAAACAGCGGGTTATATGTTGTTCATGATACATGAACTCGCAGTCTGAGATAACTCCTTATAGTACCCTGCTGGATTATTGCGCGGATCAGGTAAAGTCTGCTTAAGGGCTAAAACTTCAGCACGCTTCCAAGGAACATGTACCCAAACACGCTGAAAGTGTGGCGGAATAGGCGGAACAACATTTGCATCACCAGGCCTCCAAATTGGAGGAACCTCACGCATCGGATATTGACGCGCTTTTCTCCTAACTGATGAATCGGGCTCAAATAGTTGCTGAGAAGGAGATTCACTCCTAAACAACAACAACGTCGCAACAGCTTTCTTAACCTCGGGACCCACAACAGTCCCTTTCGCAAACTCAGAACATATACGGTACAACTCAGACGGAGTTTGACCTACTTCACCATCTTCCCATTGTTCACGAAGGAACGAACACATCATATCAAAAACATATCTTTGCTTTGGTTCTTCCCATTGATGAAAAACATCCATAACACTTTCTAGATCATAATGCGTAGGATACGAAACCCATTTACGCGCTAAGTGATCCAACACTGTCCTTTCATCAGCATCAGCCAACTGACTACGCAATTGCTTACGCTCGACAGCAGGAGACATGCCCAACGAACCCAACAAAGGAGAAAAGAAAGTAGTAACTGCATTAGTCATTCTCTGTCGAGCAGAAGAAGAAGGTGACAAAAGAACAGGAGACGGAGCAGAATGAGAGGAAACTAAAGATGAAACAGTAACAGGAGGAGTAAACAAGACAGGCGTAGACATAGCAGACGAAGAAGGAAGCAAAGTCGGCGGCCCTTGAGAAGGCTGCGCCAAAGGAATAGTAGCCAACGGAAGAGGAGCTGGCTGTTGAGGAATCACAGGTGGCAAAGCAACCGGAGATTGCGGAACAACTACTTGTGGCGGTGCCGTAGCATTCTGCATATAAGGGGGTGGCGAACTCAATAGATGCGACATTAAAGGATCTTTCACAAGATCTTTCTTCTCTTCTTCTTCTTAAAATGATAATCTCGTGAAAACACGAGTCCCTCGGCTTTGGGGCCTGCAGGTACCAAATCAAAGTGATCCCGAAGGATACCCAAACAAAACTAAAGACTGGGAGACGCTCCACTCATACTTAACTGAAATGTCGATGGTGTCACCAGAAGACCCGTCAATTGTCTCGCTCTACAAATCATCAAATGGCTCCAAGACAGGGCGACAGTCAGGGCAGCAGTCCTTCGTAGCCGTCGGAAAGCGGGGAACCTCGCAGCAAAAACTTTCGGACCACGACGACATACAGGGGTCGATGAAGTGGCAGGCCTTCGTCCAGAATTTCCACACGAAGCTCCTCACGATCTTCAGGCTTGGACCGGTACTCCTGAAGTAGCCCCACGTTGGGTGCCAGTTGAAGAGCAGGGTTTTAGAACCCAGCGGTGCCAGGGAGCAATGCCCAATGTCTTCGGGTTCACCTGTCTTGGCAAACAGAGACACGGGACACTTCTTGATGACGTCAAAGACCAAATTTATTGGCTGCAACCAGGAACAGAGGTCTACGAAGCACAACACGGGTGGTTCGCTAGAGAATGCACAAATTCATAGAGCGGAGCATAGTCTTTTATGCCAAAAATCACATTCCTGGCTAGCATCAATTACATTCAAACTGACCAATGAAGACATGACATTTCAAACATATCGCATGACGACAATCCCACTTTCCGTTGTCCACCCCACCAGAAATGACCAAGAAAATTCCAACCTTCCTGTTCGATCAGGCCGGACAAACCCATCGTAAAACCTCGACCCAAATCAGTGATTATGTCGTAAAGGAAGGAGCAGAAACAGATGAGAAGCAAGATAGAAGGGTGGGTGTGTGTGCAATAAAATAGGCAATGTCCTTCTCTTTGATCTTTATCTGACCAGCTGCTTAACAAGGAACTGGCTCAGCGAAGTCAGCCTCGGGCAAGGGAGTCAGTTCGACCAGGTCACGCAAAAGTCAGCTAAGGTGTACTTGTCCCAAAGACTCGTTCGGCCATAGTCATCGGCCTATGTGAGGGGAACCATACAAAATGGCTGCCGCACACAAAATGGAACCCGAGGGTTCAAACGAAATCCCTGAATACGTAGTGTTCTCATTGGTCGATTATGACGAAAACACTCGTACACACCGCACTCGTCATTTGCGGTCCGCTGATACCAAAATCGTCTATATCCGACGACCTTTATTGAACGGGTTCAGAACCTCCGAACCACAGACCCTCGAACCACGGAACCACACAACAGCAGCCAAAAAAATCGAAAAACACACAAAAATCAGCACAATCCCATGCCATCCATGCCCTCAATGATGTTTAAATTCAAGACACCCCACAGAAAGACTAGGTCCATGCACCACTCACTACCCCTGGGCATAATGGATGAAAGCTAGGCAAAATGGGTGCAGGCCTGAGAACACTGCGTGCATTCAAAATGGCCCCTTGCCCCGCAGCACATGGCCAGGGCCTGCCTGTACCAGCACTCAAAATGGCCCCCACCCACATGGCCAGTCCCCATCAACACCCCAAAAAAGCAAAAAACACACAAAAATCACCACAATCCCATGCCATCCATGCCCTCAATGATGTTAAATTCAAGACACCCAACAGAAAGACTAGGCCCATGCACGACTCACTAGCCCTGGGCAAAAGGCCCCAACAGCAGCCAAAAAAATCGAAAAACACACAAAAATCAGCACAATCCCATGCCATCCATGCCCTCAATGATGTTTAAATTCAAGACACCCCACAGAAAGACTAGGCCCATGCACTACTCACTACCCCTGGGCATAATGGATGAAAGCTAGGCAAAATGGGTGCAGGCCTGAGAACACTGCCTGCATTCAAAATGGCCCCTTGCCCCGCAGCACATGGCCAGGGCCTGCCTGTACCAGCACTCAAAATGGCCCCCACCCACATGGCCAGTCCCCATCAACACCCCAAAAAAGCAAAAAACACACAAAAATCACCACAATCCCATGCTATCCATGCCCTCAATGATGTTAAATTCAAGACACCCAACAGAAAGACAAGGCCCATGCACCACTCACTAGCCCTGGGCAAAAGGCCCCAAAAGCAGCCAAAAAAATCGAAAACCACACAAAAATCAGCACAATCCCATGCCATCCATGCCCTCAATGATGTTTAAATTCAAGACACCCAACAGAAAGACTAGGCCCATGCACCACTCACTAGCCCTGGGCAAAAGGCCCCAACAGCAGCCATAAAAATCGAAAAACACACAAAAATCCGCACAATCCCATGCCATCCATGATGTTTACATTAAAGAGACCCCACAGAAAGACTCAGTCAATGCACCACTCACTACCTCTGGGCAAAAGGCCCCAACAACAGCCCAAAAATCGAAAATTCCAAAATTGTAGTTGCAGCAACTGTAATGCCCCAAACAGACTTACTTGTGAAATTTCTAATCCAAAAGTCATCTAAAGAAAGTCAAAAAGGCCTCAAATCCTTCCAGGTCAAGATCCGAATGAAAGTGACCAGCACATAAAGAAAGCACTGGGAGGAGCCTGCTGGACAGGAACAGGAAGGTGGAGACTGTGGGGCACTTCCATCCTCCCACCCCCCCCCCCCCCAAAATGAACTCCTTGCAAAACAAAGTGCAGGCAAATGTCAACCTGAGGAGTTATTCTGATAAAAAATCATCATTTTCAGAAGGTTAATGCCGCTTACTGGTGGATTTCTTGTGCAGAATTGCAAATTTTGTAATTTTGCGAGTGAGAGATTGTTGCTGCCTGCCGCATCTACGTGTTCGCAATTGCGAACTCCCGCGATTCGTGATCACGGCGTACTCGCGTTGACAAACTCTTGCTGTGCAAGGTGGCAAGCCGCGATGATGTAATCGAGGTCGCCAAACTCCTGCGGGATCCCGCACCAAGATCCGAAATGGCGCAGCACTCGCAAAATATCGAGAAAAACAACTCGGCAAACGCTGAATGACGGTAAGTGAATGCCGCGCGGCGCAATATTGTATCACCAAGCAAAAATATCCGCTGCGTGCGAATTTTTTGGATTTTCCGTAAATTCGCGAGAGTTCGCGGATTGTGAATTTACCGAAAATCCGCAAATTCCGCGAGCGGAACGGATTTTACTCCCATGCTTAGCCGGCACGCTACATTCTGACCAGGGTTCGTTTAGCTCTCGAACTTACAAAGAGGCCACGGCCAAATCGGGCATTGCATTGCGGTACTCTAGTCCATTCCATCTCGAGGGAAATTCGGTTGTGGAGAGAATAAAACGGGACATAAAGCAATCTATAACAGCTAGGGTATTAGGATCGGGTGACGGGTGGGTCAAATATCTAACAAGTGTCCAACGTAGTCTTAATAACTTGTCAAGAAGTTCTCTAGGGGGTATCACTCCATATGAGGTCCTTTTTGGGACTAGGATGCTGATTGCGGACCTCGATTATCAGACTTCAGTGGTAGACCAAAAAACATTTGATATCAAAGACCGTTTAGCTGTTTTACAGAACTTAAAAGGAATAAGAACTAAAAAAAGCAACATGTTCCTGAGAACACCCAACACTGAAGAGAAACCGACCGTCCAAGCAAAGCCTGTCTGGATTCCTAAGCTTGGGCATCTAGTCAGAGAAAAGATCGCGGACAAGAAGGAATTTGGGCCTTCTTACAGACAAAAACAAAACTGTGTATGGAGGGTCAAGGGAAATATTTAATGAACTGTCTACTCGTACCCCTACTATCAGGACAAAAAACACCCAAGAGAGCAGACCAGGTCTAGAAGATGGTGTGTCGCCATTCCAAGAAACCGTGGAAAAATGAGGTGTGTGTATGAGCGATTGATGTCAAAGACATAGGCTTGAAAAAATCCCATCAGCCCACCTATTATGGTGGAGTTAACGTCATGTGGGAGTTTGTTCATCATTCAAAAACCACAACCGACCATGTATTGCCGGTGTGGGAGTGAATGTCAGTAGTCTTAGCCTTATTGTCTGTGCTAAGATGGAATAAATGGAAGTGCAGTGCTCTAGTGAAGGTGAAAATAAAATTGACTACATAGACTATGAGAAACGTCAGTGTGTCAAGGATTAAAACCACGCCTGGTAGTAAGACTACCTTATGGCACTGTGCAGTACGGTCGACATGTTTCAGCCAAAGGGGCATTGCCCCGGCTTTCTTCAGGACCTTGGATGTTGAAAGAAGCTACTGCAATTAAAAGTGATGTGTAAGGTGACACAGAACAATACATGTACTGAGAAAAGTTACATAGCTACCAGGAGTTAACCACGTTCGGATGCCCACTGGAAAGAAAGAAGACTGTCTTCTTCCTAAAAGACAAGAATGTTTTATGACAACATTCAGTAACACACACATCCGCAAAGGTACACAGTGACTGTATTTTCAAACACACCTGCATGAATAATTTACATTCAGCATTTATACCAAAAACATATTAGCTTTGATCCACTGGAGGCATTTCCTCACAGTGAATACTCACCCAGCTTTGTGTGGGTGAAGACCTCACCTCACCCGGCAACCGCTCGGGAGTATGAGGCCCCGCTCTGTCGTGTGGAAAAAAGGACACTGTAAGTGCACAGCTCTGCAGTGCCCACTCTAATTAGTCCACACATTAACCCAACAAACGTGTGTTAGTAACCCACTGTCAACCCACATACTAACCCACATTCAAAATTACCCTTGAACACTTATAAAAAGCACACTGGCTACGATATGGTAAATTCACATAAGCAGGAGATACTGCTAAGTGCCATGAGAATGCCTATCTGGGGCGCTTATAAACTGAACCTTAAAGGGATAATGGCGCCACCCAGACTCCCTCTAATCCTGTGTCTTCAGGCAGAGATCATACCAATCTCTTATTAAGCAAGAACTGACTAAGTAGGGGAAAGAGAATCGACCTATAGGATACTGACCTGTCCGTCGGTGCCTCCGATGTTTAACAAGCGGAAGTGGAGGTGTGTGACAAACAAAACTACACCCTTATATGGCCACTTGCAATTGGTCAGTGAAGCATGTTGGGCGTGTACGCCAAACAAACAAGATGAACAAATTCGGAATGGAGGCGCGTCGCAAGACGCTACTCCTCCGCGCATGCGCGTTGCTGGGGGGCCGTCCTGACATAGTGCATTGTTGTAGCGCAGATCGCCGTTTCTTAACGATCAGAAGGGGAGTGAAAAAGTTCACATCACACGTGTAGCCCCGCTCGGTGCAGGCTGCATATTATCAAAATACAATACCATCATGGGGCACACATGACGGGTGTGGTGTGTATCTTTGTCATGTCCCCAGTGCAAAATAAACATGCATGATCGGCCAGGATACACTGCTCCTATGATGTGCATACAGCGAAAGAAATTACATTGGAGTACACATATCATTGAAGATTCCTTTGAATGTGTCTAGGGTGCATTTCTTCCGATAACGGAACCGACAGTATGTAATAGAACTCAAAACTTACTTGCTCATTATGTGGTAGAAGTCATGTTAAAAGCGTCCATATTATGTTAACAAGAGATCTTGCTTACTGTTCTGTGAGAGATCATATATTCACAAGGATAGATATATTTAGAAATACTGAAAGATAAAAAACGCACTTTTTGGACTGCTCCTTGTTGGTTATGCTTATGCAGTATTGTTCATAGAGTTTGATTGTCATCAAGTGTCAAGAGTGAGAAGGGGCTAGATAAGGTAGCCAGGGGGGAGGCTCACACAATTAAGTTGGGTGAGCTGTGGGGTGCAACCAAAAGTATGTTACACTTATTCAAGACCCGCAACTAAAAAGTTGCTCATAATATAACAAAAACAAAACTGTGTATGGAGGGTCAAGGGGAATATTTAATGACCTGTCTACTCGTACCCCTACTATCAGGACAAAAAACACCCAAGAGAGCAGACCAGGTCTAGAAGATGGTGTGTCGCCATACCAAGAAACCGTGGAAAAATGAGGTGTGTGTATGAGCGATTGATGTCAAAGACATAGGCTTGAAAAAATCCCATCAGCCCACCTATTATGGTGGAGTTAACGTCATTTGGGAATTTGTTGATCATTCAAAAACCACAACCGACCATGAATTGCCGGTGTGGGAGTGAATGTCAGTAGTCTTAGCCTTATTGTCTGTGCTAAGATGGAATAAATGGAAGTGCAGTGCTCTAGTGAAGGTGCAAAAAAAATTGACTACATAGACTATGAGAAACGTCAGTGTGTCAAGGATTAAAACCACGCCTGGTAGTAAGACTACCTTATGGCGCTGTGCAGTACGGTCGACATGTTTCAGCCAAAGGGGCATTGCCCCGGCTTTCTTCAGGACCTTGGATGTTGAAAGAAGCTACTGCAATTAAAAGTGATGTGTAAGGTGACACAGAACAATACATGTACTGAGAAAAGTTACATAGCTACCAGGAGTTAACCACGTTCGGATGCCCACTGGAAAGAAAGAAGACTGTCTTCTTCCTAAAAGACAAGAATGTTTTATGACAACATTCAGTAACACACACATCCGCAAAGGTACACAGTGACTGTATTTTCAAACACACCTGCATGAATAATTTACATTCAGCATTTATACCAAAAACATATTAGCTTTGATCCACTGGAGGCATTTCCTCACAGTGAATACTCACCCAGCTTTGTGTGGGTGAAGACCTCACCTCACCCGGCAACCGCTCGGGAGTATGAGGCCCCGCTCTGTCGTGTGGAAAAAAGGATACTGTAAGTGCTCAGCTCTGCAGTGCCCACTCTAATTAGTCCACACATTAACCCAACAAAAGTGTGTTAGTAACCCACTGTCAACCCACATACTAACCCACATTCAAAATTACCCTTGACACTTATAAAAAGCACACTGGCTACGATATGGTAAATTCACATAAGCAGGAGATACTGCTAAGTGCCATGAGAATGCCTATCCGGGGCGCTTATAAACTGAACCTTAAAGGGATAATGGCGCCACCCAGACTCCCTCTAATCCTGTGTCTTCAGGCAGAGATCATACCAATCTCTTATTAAGCAAGAACTGGCTAAGTAGGGGAAAGAGAATCCACCTATAGGTTACTGACCTGTCCGTCGGTGCCTCCGATGTTTAACAAGCGGAAGTGGAGGTGTGTGACAAACAAAACTACACCCTTATATGGCCACTTGCAATTGGTCAGTGAAGCATGTTGGGCGTGTACGCCAAACAAACAAGATGAACAAATTCGGAATGGAGGCGCGTCGCAAGACGCTACTCCTCCGCGCATGCGCGTTGCTGGGGGGCCGACCTGACATAGTGCATTGTTGTAGCGTAGATCGCCGTTTCTTAACGATCAGAAGGGGAGTGAAAAAGTTCACATCACTCGTGTAGCCCCGCTCGGTGCAGGCTGCATATTATCAAAATAAAATACCATCATGGGGCACACATGACGGGTGTGGTGTGTATCTTTGTCATGTCCCCAGTGCAAAATAAACGCGCATGATCGGCCGGATACACTGCTCCTATGATGTGCATACAGCGAAAGAAATTACATTGGAGTACACATATCATTGAAGATTCCTTTGAATGTGTCTAGGGTGCATTTCTTCCGATAACGGAACCGACAGTATGTAATAGAACTCAAAACTTACTTGCTCATTATGTGGTAGAAGTCATGTTAAAAGCGTCCATATTATGTTAACAGGAGATCTTGCTTACTGTTCTGTGAGAGATCATATATTCACAAGGATAGATATATTTAGAAATACTGAAAGATAAAAAACACACTTTTTGGACTGCTCCTTGTTGGTTATGCTTATGCAGTATTTTTCATAGAGTTTGATTGTCATCAAGTGTCAAGAGTGAGAAGGGGCTAGATGTGGTAGCCAGGGGGGAGGCTCACACAATTAAGTTGGGTGAGCTGTGGGGTGCAACCAAAAGTATGTTACACTTATTCAAGACCTGCAACTAAAAAGTTGCTCATAATATAACAAAAACAAAACTGTGTATGGAGGGTCAAGGGGAATATTTAATGACCTGTCTACTCGTACCCCTACTATCAGGACAAAAAACACCCAAGAGAGCAGACCAGGTCTAGAAGATGGTGTGTCGCCATACCAAGAAACCGTGGAAAAATGAGGTGTGTGTATGAGCGATTGATGTCAAAGACATAGGCTTGAAAAAAGTCCCATCAGCCCACCTATTATGGTGGAGTTAACGTCATGTGGGAGTTTGTTGATCATTCAAAAACCACAACCGACCATGTATTGCCGGTGTGGGAGTGAATGTCAGTAGTCTTAGCCTTATTGTCTGTGCTAAGATGCAATAAATGGAAGTGCAGTGCTCTAGTGAAGGTGAAAATAAAATTGACTACATAGACTATGAGAAACGTCAGTGTGTCAAGGATTAAAACCACGCCTGGTAGTAAGACTACCTTATGGCGCTGTGCAGTATGGTCGACATGTTTCAGCCAAAGGGGCATTGCCCCGGCTTTCTTCAGGACCTTGGATGTTGAAAGAAGCTACTGCAATTAAAAGTGATGTGTAAGGTGACACAGAACAATACATGTACTGAGAAAAGTTACATAGCTACCAGGAGTTAACCACGTTCGGATGCCCACTGGAAAGAAAGAAGACTGTCTTTTTCCTAAAAGACAAGAATGTTTTATGACAACATTCAGTAACACACACATCCGCAAAGGTACAAAGTGACTGTATTTTCAAACACACCTGCATGAATAATTTACATTCAGCATTTATACCAAAAACATATTAGCTTTGATCCACTGGAGGCATTTCCTCACAGTGAATACTCACCCAGCTTTGTGTGGGTGAAGACCTCACCTCACCCGGCAACCGCTCGGGAGTATGAGGCCCCGCTCTGTCGTGTGGAAAAAAGGACACTGTAAGTGCACAGCTCTGCAGTGCCCACTCTAATTAGTCCACACATTAACCCAACAAACGTGTGTTAGTAACCCACTGTCAACCCACATACTAACCCACATTCAAAATTACCCTTGAACACTTATAAAAAGCACACTGGCTACAATATGGTAAATTTACATAAGCAGGAGATACTGCTAAGTGCCATGAGAATGCCTATCCGGGGCGCTTATAAACTGAACCTTAAAGGGATAATGGCGCCACCCAGACTCCCTCTAATCCTGTGTCTTCAGGCAGAGATCATACCAATCTCTTATTAAGCAAGAACTGGCTAAGTAGGGGAAAGAGAATCCACCTATAGGTTACTGACCTGTCCGTCGGTGCCTCCGATGTTTAACAAGCGGAAGTGGAGGTGTGTGACAAACAAAACTACACCCTTATATGGCCACTTGCAATTGGTCAGTGAAGCATGTTGGGCGTGTACGCCAAACAAACAAGATGAACAAATTCGGAATGGAGGCGCGTCGCAAGACGCTACTCCTCCACGCATGCGCGTTGCTGGGGGGCCGTCCTGACATAGTGCATTGTTGTAGCGCAGATCGCCGTTTCATAAGGATCAGAAGGGGAGTGAAAAAGTTCACATCACTCGTGTAGCCCAGTACATGTATTGTTCTGTGTCACCTTACACATCACTTTTAATTGCAGTAGCTTCTTTCAACATCCAAGGTCCTGAAGAAAGCCGGGGCAATGCCCCTTTGGCTGAAACATGTTGACCGTACTGCACAGCGCCATAAGGTAGTCTTACTACCAGGCGTGGTTTTAATCCTTGACACACTGACGTTTCTCATAGTCTATGTAGTCAATTTTATTTTCACCTTCACTAGAGCACTGCACTTCCATTTATTCCATCTTAGCACAGACAATAAGGCTAAGACTACTGACATTCACTCCCACACCGGCAATACATGGTCGGTAGTGGTTTTTGAATGATCAACAAACTCCCACATGACGTTAACTCCACCATAATAGGTGGGCTGATGGGATTTTTTCAAGCCTATGTCTTTGACATCAATCGCTCATACACACACCTCATTTTTCCACGGTTTCTTGGTATGGCGACACACCATCTTCTAGACCTGGTCTGCTCTCTAGCGTGTTTTTTGTCCTGATAGTAGGGGTACGAGTAGACAGGTCATTAAATATTCCCCTTGACCCTCCATACACAGTTTTGTTTTCGTTATATTATGAGCAACTTTTTAGTTGCGGGTCTTGAATAAGTGTAACATACTTTTGGTTGCACCCCACAGCTCACCCAACTTAATTGTGTGAGCCTCCCCCCTGGCTACCACATCTAGCCCCTTCTCACTCTTGACACTTGATGACAATCAAACTCTATGAAAAATACTGCATAAGCATAACCAACAAGGAGCAGTCCAAAAAGTGCGTTTTTTATCTTTCAGTATTTCTAAATATTTCTATCCTTGTGAATATATGATCTCTCACAGAACAGTAAGCAAGATCTCCTGTTAACATAATATGGACGCTTTTAACATGACTTCTACCACATAATGAGCAAGTAAGTTTTGAGTTCTATTACATACTGTCGGTTCCGTTATCGGAAGAAATGCACCCTAGACACATTCAAAGGAATCTTCAATGATATGTGTACTCCAATGTAATTTCTTTCGCTGTATGCACATCATAGGAGCAGTGTATCCTGGCCGATCATGCGCGTTTATTTTGCACTGGGGACATGACAAAGATACACACCACACCCGTCATGTGTGCCCCATTATGGTATTGTATTTTGATAATATGCAGCCTGCACCGAGCGGGGCTACACGAGTGATGTGAACTTTTTCACTCCCCTTCTGATCGTTAAGAAACGGCGATCTGCGCTACAACAATGCACTATGTCAGGACGGCCCCCCAGCAACGTGCATGCGCGGAGGAGTAGCGTCTTGCGACACGCCTCCATTCCGAATTTGTTCATCTTGTTTGTTTGGCGTACACGCCCAACATGCTTCACTGACCAATTGCAAGTGGCCATATAAGGGTGTAGTTTTGTTTGTCACACACCTCCACTTCCGCTTGTTAAACATCGGAGGCACCGACGGACAGGTCAGTAACCTATAGGTGGATTCTCTTTCCCCTACTTAGCCAGTTCTTGCTTAATAAGAGATTGGTATGATCTCTGCCTGAAGACACAGGATTAGAGGGAGTCTGGGTGGCGCCATTATCCCTTTAAGGTTCAGTTTATAAGCGCCCCGGATAGGCATTCTCATGGCACTTTGCAGTATCTCCTGCTTATGTGAATTTACCATATCGTAGCCAGTGTGCTTTTTATAAGTGTTCAAGGGTAATTTTGAATGTGGGTTAGTATTTGGGTTGACAGTGGGTTACTAACACACATTTGTTGGGTTAATGTGTGGACTAATTAGAGTGGGCACTGCAGAGCTGTGCACTAACAGTGTCCTTTTTTCCACACGACAGAGCGGGCCTCATGCTCCCGAGCGGTTGCTGGGTGAGGTGAGGTCTTCACCCACACAAAGCTGGGTGAGTATTCACTGTGAGGAAATGCCTCCAGTGGATCAAAGCTAATATGTTTTTTGTATAAATGCTGAATGTAAATTATTCATGCAGGTGTGTTTGAAAATACAGTCACTGTGTACCTTTGCGGATGTGTGTGTTACTGAATGTTGTCATAAAACATTCTTGTCTTTTAGGAAGAAGACAGTCTTCTTTCTTTCCAGTGGGCATACGAACGTGGTTAACTCCTGGTAGCTATGTAACTTTTCTCAGTACATGTATTGTTCTGTGTCACCTTACACATCACTTTTAATTGCAGTAGCTTCTTTCAACATCCAAGGTCCTGAAGAAAGCCGGGGCAATGCCCCTTTGGCTGAAACATGTCGACCGTACTGCACAGCGCCATAAGGTAGTCTTACTACCAGGCGTGGTTTTAATCCTTGACACACTGACGTTTCTCATAGTCTATGTAGTCAATTTTATTTTCACCTTCACTAGAGCACTGCACTTCCATTTATTCCATCTTAGCACAGACAATAAGGCTAAGACTACTGACATTCACTCCCACACCGGCAATACATGGTCGGTTGTGGTTTTTGAATGATCAACAAACTCCCACATGACGTTAACTCCACCATAATAGGTGGGCTGATGGGATTTTTTCAAGCCTATGTCTTTGACATCAATCGCTCATACACACACCTCATTTTTCCACGGTTTCTTGGTATGGCGACACACCATCTTCTAGACCTGGTCTGCTCTCTTGGGTGTTTTTTGTCCTTCTTACAGACAACCAGTACCTGTCCTAGCAATCCATGGATCAAGAACAGTATTACTGCCGCCCCTTGCTGGTAAAAAGGAGAACAGGTTTGTGTCCATCGACCTGGTCATACCACATCATGTGGCCGATAATATGCAGTAGGCCAAGTGGACTCAGCCAATATAGCAGACTCCCTGCTCTAGCTACAATCCAAGAGGTTCAAACTGAGATACTCATCACCTTTGAAGAATCTGCAGTGCGAAAAGAAGGACTAAGCAACAAAGGTATGGAACTTGTACCTCTTGAGACCCAAATAAAGGTTCGTTAAGAAACACCTATCTATAGTGAAGTAGCATCTGACTACACAAATTTAACAAGTGATCAAGTGGTTCCAGCGATTTCAACTAATCCTGATGCAATCCCAAAAATTCACAGAACTGCCTCTGGCTATTTCATTAACTTTGATTTGTTTCCGAGGATCCCAGTGAGCCTGAAATGACACCAGTCAAAAGAACTTTGAAAGAAAAAGCAACAGACCTTTTTCAACACCTGGAAAAGACTTATCTGGGTTCACCATGTATTGAAATTTGAATTGTGTTGGGTGTACTTTTTCTTCTACTTTGGTTGACTCTGGTAATAACTTTGGGAATGCTGATAAATGAAAGACATGTCAAAATGGATACAGCAAGTAAAACATCAACTTACTCCTCAAGCCACACAAATCATCCCATTGTGAACAAAGAGACTTGTCATCAGTAAACATCACAGCCATTCCTCTACCTGGGGTTACAGCTTGGGACATAACTGATTATGACATTTTTGGCCCATCAGAGCTGTTGAAGATTCCACATTTATTCAAGATTTCATTGAGTGACTTTGTTTCATCTAGTACCTTTTCTGATGATTGGGTCTTCGAGACTAATTATAATATGATGTCAGACCTAGAAATGTCTGTAGTATTCACTGATCATGAATATTTAGAACGTTCATCAGACTATGAACAAATGTATTGTTATAATCACTATGGTCATCATTTCTTGCACAAATCTGCAAATCTGAGAAATGTATTAATGTATAACCAATGGGAACATTGTCCTACGCCACCAAAGGGTAGCTCAAAAACATTTGCAAGGAAATTTCCACATTTTTCAGGGTTCAATGTATCCAATGCTGAATCATTTTTCTTTAAAAATGTAAACAAAACAGGCATGAAAAGTATGTTGACAAATACCAAACAGATTTATTCTGCAGCCTTTTATGCTCAAATGTCTAAACTAGGTTTCAACTTTTGGAAAGACCACATTAAGATGAAAACTGTCTGAGGCACAAAAGATTGGCAGGTCCAGGGTATAGAAGCTATTTTTAGAGCCTGTATCATCCCTGAGCAAATTATGTTTTTGAATGACATGTCCAAAAGACGTCTTATCTTAGGTTAGCCAAGATCAAAGACATGAACAATCCTTCCTTACCTACACCTACACCTGATAGCAGTAACACTTCAGAGGGGGAGGTCGACGCACATACTATTATTTTGCATCACAACAGAACAGATCCAGATTGGACAACATGGTTGATCTGGCCCAAAGACACACACAACTGTCAAGATAGATTCCTAAACAAAACACAAGGTTTCACATTCACTAGGCCAGACCCAAGATATGTTCAAAGACAGCATCCAGGAATAGTAACAACATACAGTGTAGGGAAACTGTGCCTTGAATAGTTACATAGATCTACACTTAAGGATGTAAAGCAACACTTATCTTTACTTAAAGATGGCACTGATATTAGGGAATTCTTGCTAGGTTCAAGAACACCGCGTCATAAAGTTTTAAATATGCCGGTATCTATGCTGATTATAATGAAGCATGGAAGATTACGCAAGCAGAGACTGCAGAAAGAATACGAGAAATTGATCGTATTAATTTGGAGAAAACTCTCTCTGTGGTTGACAATGGGTTAACAACTCTGTCATCCAGGATATATTCTTTGGACAGCATAGTGTCTTCTGCCATAGACATCATGGAACAGGACTTAGTCATGTTGCAACATGGTCAGTCACAATTACATTCTATCATGCTATTAGGCTGAACGTTGCAAAACCTTCGTTCAGGCTATGTGCCTTGGCTTTTAATCAATACTACCTCACTGTTTTCAGAATTCAATCTCACTGATAAACAGATCAAACTGGCACAGAGGAGAGCAGACTATACGGTGCTGAGCATTGAAAAAGATTGCCATTTACGGTAGCAGAAAAGCCAGCTACTGAATGGATAATACATGGAACAGTCACTCTGCTTGTTACAATTTTCCATGTTCAATATTGCCTAAAACATATACCAGCTGGCACATATGAAAGGTTGGGTGAAGAATACACCAAGACATACTGGGAATTACCGTACACACATAGATGTTGGAGTGAGGGACGTGAAGTGTTTCTTAGCAGAAAAAACTGTGAAAACGCACTAAGCGGTTCTCTCCTTTGTCAGGGTATTAATTTACATGGGGCCTGTGATGGTTCCTCTAACAACTTATCCTGCTACCTGCAAGGTTCTCCGGCTGCAGTGATTGATCCAATTTTTGGACAACTTTCAAATGCAAGTTACCTCATGTTGAACGATCACAGCTGCTGTGGCATGTTGCCAGCTATACCATATCTAGTAAATGTGTCAGCCAGCATCACTTGCTGTATACAAGTATTGTTTCCAAAAACCAAGACAGACAAGGAGTCGCCTTTATGGCCTTCACTGAGCATCTCTTCTATACGAATTGATACTTTAAGCAGAATGAAAGCCATTCTTTGCAAAAAACTGTGCTACAGACTTCAGCCAAAGAAACCTATGATCTGCAAGTCGCAAGGACTTATGCAGAGATACACGCCCTCTTAACTACAAACTGCCCTGTACATTTCTCGGAAATGTTAAGTCGTATCTTAAACATGTCTGATACGAGCGGTATTGTACATGTATTTAAGGCCGTATTTTCTGGACTGTTAGCACCTTTTGAAGCAGTCCTCGGCTTGAGACGGATGAAGTGTAATCAATGGGCAGGAATGCAATTTTACGAAAAGGAATATTAGGAATGTGTTATAAATGGTAGAGGATGTCATGAAAAACTGTTTGGGCAGAGAATAAGGTGTGGCCAGACACTACATCATATCCCAGAAAAGTTTGCTTCTTTGCATCATGGTACATTTTGCATTCCCCTCAATATTGACTGTAGTATCAACACTAAGGACGCTCTCCTTAGTGTTAACTGTAGTGTTGACACTACAGACAACACTGAGGGGAGTGCAAATTGTGCACTGCATGTACCATGATGCAAAGGAGTGAACTTTTCTGGGACATAATGTAGTGTCTGGCCACAACTTTTTGACTGCCCAAACTGATTTTCATGACCTCCTTTACCATTTATCACACATTCCTAATGTTCCCTTTTATGAAATTGCATACTGTCCCATTGATTACACTACATATGGCCCAAGCTGGAGAGTACAGACCGGGTGCAGAGAGGACAGGCCTGTGCGGAGATTCCGGCCCGACTACAGATATAAAGATACGACTCGTAAATGTTCTCTGTAAATATACCAAAAGTTTTAAAGTTAGACTTTTGTCGCAGAGTGCCTTTGTGAATTGGGCCCATTATCTTGATCATTCTGGATATTGTGCATAAATGCTTGCTTAAAACATATTGTATTCATCACTCTCTATGTAATGTCTAGCATTGTGCTTATCTCGTTTATTATTTCCAAGATGGTACCTAGATTAGTATTCATGACGATGATGATGCATGCTCAGCCCTAATATTTCATAGTCATCACTTTTTACGCAGTATGAACCAATTGTTCAGTATTGGGTCTATTTATTCACCTTTTCTAAGATGGCGCCCGTAGTAGCTTTAATGACAGATAAAGGTTTTATTTTCAGGTTTTCTATTTAGTTTTTTCAGTGGATATGTTTGTTTTGTCATCATGTGTTTGGGAATAGAGCGTTATCGTGATCCAAGTTTCAGTGAAACGCATAATTGTTGGTGAAGTCAACATGGCCAGTCACTAGCGGGTTCATGTCCATTTACGCGCTTCCAGTTACATCCCGCGCGCACTAATATGATTCAAAATACGTGCACGCCAGAATATGCATGGGGTTCCACTTAGTTTACTGGCATGATGACTCCAGGTAACTTCATAATTCAACAATCCACACCTCTGGTGTTCGGGGTGTAAGATTGTTAGACAGTGTGTATACTTGTTTTTTTACCATTTTAATCTCCGTGAATTAACGATTTGGTTTTACTCATTGGTTGGTTTTCATTTTAATAACTTCTGTTGAATGGATTGATACAGTTGACCATATCGTGATCTCACATAACAAGATTATTTGTTTAACAAGACTTGATATTGTTTGTCATTAAACATGTTTTTGAATGAACTCACGGCTGTTGAAGAACATAACAAGCAGCTCAATATTGTTTTTGAGAATGAAAAAGGGCATTTTCGCACGCAGTTTACCTTTTTTTTTTAAGCAAATTATGACATATACGCATATCATTTAACAAGCTGCGGTGTACTAAGTCCCACACCCATGCAGAGTTGAATGGCTTGTTAATTTTTTCATTTTTAGTTACCCCTGATGAAGGGTCTTGTTGTTCCCAAAATGTTTTGGGTTATTTGAGTGTTTGGAATCCATTTAGGAAACAGATGCATCACAGAAGATGTGTGATAAAGGAATTATATTTTGCCAGGTGCTAATATATTGTTTTGAATGAACTCAACTTTCAAGCATTACAATATTTTATTTTGCGCATCATTTGGTCTTCAAACAATTTATTCAGCTTTAAATGGATTGAGCCCTGGGACCTATTTGTGACAGTATGTCTTGGGCTGGTTAGCAGTCTTGCTGCCAGCAATTTCATAATAGTATTTGTGCTCATTTGGACAGAGAATAAACTATGACAGCACATCGTGTATACAGTCATATATAATGATTTACTTAATCATTTCCTCGAGTGCATCTATCGGCCTTTTATACTACTAACATTATTATGTTGCCAGGATCTGCAGAGTCTGAAGAAACATTCACATGCTTCGATGGTAATTAATAGTTATATGACATGCATGCCCAAGCTTATTTTTCAACTGGATATTCAAGTTTTATAAAGCACAAATTCTTATTATTCCATCTTGGCTGCCTTCCCTCTATTGATCATGTCCCAAAAAGTCAGTTAGTAGTGAGAGGGAAAATCTGCAGACTCTGCAAACAATGAGAAAAAACATTAATTAATTTGTTCTGTATTTGTCCAGTTTTATTGTCAGAAAGAAGAGTATTACTCAGAAAATTGTTTAATGTAAGAAATATAAGAACATGTAAACAGGCCACAATTAGTAATTCAAATTCAAATGACCCTATTTTAAACAATTGTTTTGTAAACATTTCAATTTTGGTGGAAAATAATTAATGCTGTAAGTGATTAAGCCATATTTGACTTTGATTTTAATTGTGTTATTGTAACTGCTTTTTATGACTTGTCATGTAATGATTTTATGTAATCGAACATGAGTACATTTAATTCATTAATAGTGAGAGCAATTGTCAAAAGGCTTGAAATTGTATTTAAATGAGTCTAAAAGAGTAACAAAGAGGCGAGTGAGGACTGAGAGCTTGCTCACCTTCCCATATCATATCAATATCACTAATCAAAGAAGAGCGAGCTAGCTACCAGGTTCCTGAAAGATGTCCCTCACATAGAGTGTGGAAAAAAACACCTTTAGGTTTTTTTAAAAGACCCCTCACTCAACCTTACTCACCATACTAGTTAGTAGCATACTCCATCGTGGAGTCCCAAATGAGACACCCAGCGCGTCATAGGTGTGGTTCGATGCCTGATTACAGTGGAACTGGAGTTTTTTTTAAGGTTTTTCTTTACTTCAAATGAGATGAAGGGAGTGAATTACAATTGTCTTCTGTTTTTTTTTAATGATAGCCTTAGACAAGGATTAAACTCATTGTTGGATGCGTGGCGAGGAATTAGTGACCTCTCACATCCTTCATAAATGTCAACATGTTTCAACCATATTGTCTTTGCCGCCCCCGGGGGTCAGTATTACTTTCCTCAAGACCAAGATCACGTGCGCGCTAAGGCATGCAATATTTTTACACATGTGAAACATATGGATTTCTGAATTACTTTATTTGGGTTTCTGTGTGAAATAAAAGGAGAGAGACACATCAATTTGTACTTAAGTAGATAATATGAACAATGGTCAAATGCTAAGCACTCTCTGCACGCTTATGCCATCATGCAAACGGCACCATCATAAACGGAACCACTGTGTCTTTGTATTGAAACTGAAGCATGCAGCTGTAGGTGGTTCAGCATTTACTCTCATGCAGACTATTCAAATGTGCAGGTGGTACCTGCAATGTGATAGTTTCTGTGCAGTGCCTGGTGACTCAACATGCACTGCTATATGTCGGCAGGCCCGATTTCTGTGGCATGCATCGTTTATGATAACAAGGCTCTTAAATGGAAATTAAACAGTGATGTACACACACAATGAAGCAGAGAGGGGATCATGAAGTGTGCTGTTTTTGCGCAGTGTCGGGTGAAAACAACATGCACTGCTATGTATTGGCAGGGCAATGTTTGTGACCTGCACAGCATTAAATAACAAAGCCTGTGATTAAGCATGGGCGAATTTTGCAAATCTGGCGTTCACAAATTTTGCGAATTTGCGAACTCGCAATCCGCAAAATCCGCAAATTCACGCGAATTTGCGGATTTTTTTTTGTGTTCGCAAGGGTTTCTGCCAGTTCGCGAGGGTTTGGTACTAGTTTGCAATTGCGAACTTACTTGTCGGCTCGCAACGGTCGCGACTATGTTGTTTCTACGTCTGGTTCATCATCACAGCCTCCCAGCACCCTCTGTTTCACCACTGCCACCCTCTGTTTCACCCATGCCACCCTCTGTTACATCAATGCCACCCACTGGTTCATCATCACTGTAGATTATGGGGGGGGAAAAGCAAGCACACCTGCCCTGCTTCAACTGACATGAATTAATTTGGAGTTAGTTTATTAATGTGTCACTGTTTTAAAATTCAAGGTCTGGCACCTGCTTCCATATCAGTAATTTGCTTTCTGTTGCAGTGCCATTTTTTTTTCCATGACCTTTGTGGCCTACTTGTAGCTATACTATGAGCCTGCTGCGAGGGTCAGAGCAGGGTCATACAATTGTTGCAACTAGCAACTGAACTCTGGAGGGGCCCCAGTCAGGAAGCATTACAGGGAATGGTTACTAATGATGAGTTTGAACTCTTGCACCTGCCGAGTGCTTTAAGTTTTGCAAAACTCGTTTTTCTGCAATTTTGCAGGATTCGCGGGGCGCGAACACGCGCGAGATTGGATTTGGAAGCCGCAAATTCGTGCGAATATGCGATTTCTTTTTTTGCGGCATGTTAGTTCGCAAGGTTTTGTGCGTGTTCGCGAGCTGCTTGTAGCGCAAGGCGCGAAGTTACCCTCGCGGTCGTTCACGGGCACGGCCATCTTGTTTGCATGACGTATTTCCGTTTCCGGGCGCGAAGTGTAATCTCGCAAAGTGTGCGGCTCGCCAGTACAATTTCGCGAGTGTTCGCGAGGAACATCTCGCGCGAACTTACCCGATCGGTCATGAACGGGCACGGCCATCTTGTTTCTCATTCATTGCTATGCTTCTGGGCATGCTTCTTGTATCCTCTCTAAATCTCTGCTATCCTTTGCTTGTTTGAAGTTTTTTTTAATCTATTATATTTTTTTAGCCCTATATTTTTGTGTTTACTGCTACTTTTTGTTAATTTTACACTACTTTTTTAAACTCTTTTCTTTTCTTTTCTTTTCTTCTCTTCCCTATTCTATTTTCTTTATTCCTTTCCGCCCAGACCATGGTGAAGGGAGCCGGGAAGCATCCCGAGAAGGGGAAGGGTCCCGCACCCCGTGCCCGGCTCCCGTGCGGGCGTTTGAGGTGGGAGCCAGTGATGCCACGGGAGATCTTTAGCGTGGAGGAGGTGGGCGCACTAGTGTTCTATGTACCACGCCACCTCCCCAGGACCATCATGGCAGGCGGCAAGATCGGAGGCGGGTACGGGATGTGGGAGCGCCGGAAGCGGTGGGATAAGGTGTGCCAGGCCATGTACCACCACTTTCGGGTCCGGCCCACCTACAACCAGGCCACCCACCGCTGGACGGATGTCCTGACCCGTGAACGAGATCTGCTCGACCTGCTTGGCCTCGAGATCCCCGGGCTTGGTGAGTAGTAGTAGAAGCTATTTCTTTACTACTCAGTTTTCTCATGCTGTGTTATTATATTGCAAATTCTTTTTTTTTTACCAAGAGCAATAATGCTGCTCATTACATTGTAGGTAAATTATATTTCAAAATCTTCTGTGCATTTCAGGTGCACTGCTCTCCTTCTCAGTAGTGTTGCTACTATGCTTATTTGTTTTTGATTTTGTGTTCATTTCATTGGCCTGTGAAATTATGTATGAGTGTAGTTTAAAGAACTGCGTAATGCTACACACTAAGGTTCAGATGTTTAATTACCGGCGCATCCCTGCAAAGTAGCAGGGATGCGCCAGTAATTGTGCGCCACGCCACTATCATTCATGGTGCGCCGTATTTACAATGCGGCGCACCATGGGCCCAAAACGTTACCAAAGCGTTACGCATCTCTGCCGTAAGGGCAGCGCATTGCTGGAGTTGCGTCGCAACGATGGCGCAGCTCCAACAATGCTCTGGGGTGCCCTATCTCCCCAATGCTGCTTCAAGCCGTACGTCTGCTTCAAGCAGGCGCAGGGTTTGAGTCACGCATCATTGTCGTTAAAGTGAGTGATTGAAATCTTGTAGATTTCCCTCAGCCAATTTTAGGATGCGTTCCTGCGCACAAACGCCCTCCCTTGCGCCGGAACACCCCCTGATGGCGCAGGGCTTTACAACGTGATGCATCTCCCATATGCGTCACGTTGTTAATATACACCGCACCATTGCGCCTCTTTTGTGCTGCCGCTGCGTCACAAAAGTCACGCAACAATGGAGCAAAAGAGCCGCAAGGGGCTTCTAAATCAGCCCCTACATACTCAAGTCCAGTCCTTCCTTTGTACACATGGCGATAAGAAGAAATGGTGGTGGTGGATTGATAGTTTGAGTATTTTAATGACTGGTTAATGTAGTAGGAAACTTTAGTGTTGTCGCTGATCTGCAATCACGATGGACTTTGGCTGTCACTTCGCGTGCTGCGAACTGCTGCCTGCCAATCCTAGGCAAACCTTTTTAGTACTTTGTGTAGTGAGTTACATAAGAAGTTTCCAATTCGACGGTCCGCAAATCAAGCAATACTAATAACGTAGTAGACCACATGAGATTGGTCAATAATATATCCCGTGGAATAGTTGTCTATTTGCTATTTCGCCAAAATATTTTGTTAGTTCTTTGGAAATGTTTGATTTGGTTGACAAATATCATCCATGTTTTCTGTTTTTCTTTCTTTCATGTTGTACATCAGCTTCCCCCAGGGGCAAGAGGAGGACACAGGAGGAGGAGGAGGAGGAGGGTGCTGTTGAGGATGCAGGCCAGGATCGGGCAGGCGAGGGCTCCTTTGCTGGCCCCAGTAAGTTTTAATTTTAATATAGAGTACTTATTTTTTCCCAGCGTTCCTCATTCGATTTTTTCTAAATCGTCTTTGATATTCTTGTAGACTGGATCTAAATTCTTATCCTGCCTCGACTATGACTCTGTGTGGTATTACTAGATTATTCTTATTAGTCTGTCTGTGTAGCTAACTAAGATTGCACATTTGGCAATTCCATTGGACTCCCATTCTAGTCAGCAATAGCTCTATGCACAGAGTGCAGTCCTCTGGGATTGTCCATAATGTCTTTTCAAGTCTTCTAACTGTTTATGCTTTGACAATTGCCAACAATAAAAAGGTGAATGACCACCAAGAAAGTATAAGATACTACTTTACTTTTAGTTTGGATAGGAGGACAATCCATTCTACTACTGTTGCAGGGACAAATCTGCACAAACAGAACTATGGACACTAAATAATGCATTGCTTAGCTTATCAATTATAATAGGTGCTGTTAGACTTTCCACATACCTCAGTGATAACAGACTTTGTAGTTGAACCCCCAATCTCCTTCCTGACTAGATAGTGTGGCAGAGTCATTTAGCTCCCAAAGTCACCGATGATTATGATTATTCCCCAATGATGTCAGAGGCACGGACTCATGCTTGCAAACATTGCAAAACCTTTAGCTCATCCACTCTAGTCTGGAGGACCAAAAACCACAGAGTCTATTTAAGTTTAAAAGCTTTATTAAAAGTAAACACATTTATTAAAATCAAGTTTGTCATAAAAGTAAACGTTTAACTGAAAATGGAAAAGTGCTTAGTGCTGACGATTAATTGGACACATTTCTTGTGGTCGAGCCGAGCTCTCACCTGGTTTGAACTTGATCCTGCTCGTGTTCTTAGAAGTCAAGCTTCTGTCTGTTAGGAGAAAAAGTGGTGCGTGTTAAAAATAAAAAGCAAGCATTCATCAGTTGTGCCAAAAAGTGCAGCAAGACAACAGCCTTCCCTGGAAAAGGGGACATTTTTACTTTAGAGTAGACAGTCACAAATTATTAAATTGTATACTGTTTTTTTCACATTTCTTTCTTCCTCCTAGACCAAATATTATATAGTAGTGAGTAGTGTATTCTAACATTATTAAATGTACTTTGTAGGTGGAACATCTGGAGGCGGGGCCAGCGCGGAGGTGGTGGTGGCATTGGACGAGGAGGACAACTCTGGGGAGGAGGCGGTGCAAGTGCCGGACAAGGACATGCCTGTGAGGGATAACACGGTGGTGGCGGGCAGAGGTAAGCTATATATTCCTTACTCATTGAGATTGAAGACTGCAGAGTGTGCTTTCTGCACGGGTGTATTATAAATAAACCAGGTAGTAGCCTCCTCTAAATGTACTTCGACTTAGCTGTGAAGTTTTTGGCGAGAAGAATCCCAATCAGATCTGAGATGAACTTGATGGATGGGATGAACGAAAAGCGAAAGAAGGGTGTAAGTAAGTGTGGAAGGACGAGAAATGTAATGATGACTGGCAAAGAAGAATGATATGGGTTTGCTTGGTCCCCGAGGTGGCTGGGAAGGAAAGAATATGGTATGGTGCATGGCTGGGTGAATGATGAAGCAAGGATGGGTGGAAGGAGAACAGCCTGGGTGGGTGAAACAGAAACTGTATGTGTGCATATACTTTGAATGGATGAATGCCTGGATCATTCATGGTACTATCTGACTCTTAGATAGCATATGTGTATCTAGAGAGAGTAGACGGTCACTGGATGAACTAAGTGTTACTTTGAAGAGCATGTAACACCGCACCCGCACGTCCGTTCCAGTGTAGGAAAGGCAAGGAAAAGAAGTTGTAATTTTGTCCAAATACTACCATGAATAGTAGCAGTAGTTTGTATTGCAACTGCAAGCACAGCATATATCGGGTTATTACGGTGGACACTCCCTACCTCTCTTAATAACTTTAGTTTAGTAGTAGTACGTCATTCATGTGTGGGTGTATCACTGTTCACTCAATAATAAGCAAAGCACCTAAAGTCATCCCATATGTCATCAAATACATCCCATGTGAAGTGATAGATAATCAGATAATTTAGCTTCTTCATTTTCCTTTTCTAATACTCATTTGCACTGTAGGGTGAAAGCTAAATTAATTAAGCAGTAGCCCTTTTAACAGAGTATTCTCAGTGCCACCCGTAATAGAAAAGTAAGAGCTTCACCACCTGCATGTACTGGACCGGTACAGTAATGCAAGTCTGTCTCACTCACCATGGTATGCGTCTGTTTATCTTGGGTGCAAGTTCACTGCGCTGACATTATGCCGCCTTGCATAAGATAACGTACCAATTTTCCTAAACAAGAGAGAAGAAGAAGAATAAGACTGGTGTACTGTCATAGTCGACTGTAATGGAAGTCCAGAGTGCTCGTAGAATTTGTTCCTTAAACTCCCACTAATGTTAGAGCAAGGATGAAGAAGTCGGAGGTTACATAGATACTGTCCTCAATAGTTATGTACTGTGCTTTCAATTTGCTACTTGTACAGTGACAACTTTCTGCCAATCATTTTGTGTTAATCTTAAGGAGCATTGGTTACAGACTATGTCTTTCTTTCTTCATATAGTTGCTCCTTCCAAATCCAAGAGACCATCAAGGAGGAAGGAGCTGGCTCGAATGGCCCGGCAACGGAGGCTGGATGCCACTGTTGCTGAATATCGGCGGCTGGTGGCCCTGGAGGAGGAGGAGACGCAGTCTGGTACTACAACAACGTCCACTGGGACAGCTGCATCCTCCTCCGTGCGGGCTGCCAGCCAGCGCAGTGCTCCAGCGGTACGGAGCCGGGCTACCAAAGCCAAACGCCACCGCCGAGCAGCAAAGACAGCAGCTGCCCCCCACAGGATTTGAAAGGCACGCCGGCGCCGCTTATCCCTCAGACTGTCCTACCTGGAGCAGGAGGTCCAGAACTATAAGAACTTGGTGGAAGGCCTCCGCTTCGAACATGCCACCCTCCGCAAGGAGCATGATGCCCTGGCTGTTAAAGTCAACAGCACCCTGCCATAGTGTCCCTTGCCCCTTTTTTAGAGACTTTTGGGGGGTGGGAATTGAGAGTTGTGTTTTTTGGGGACTTTTGAAGGACAATCGATGGGGTTAGGGAGGGTCTTGCGGGAGATTATTTTGTTAGGGCTATAAAAATATACTTTTTGAAACTTTATGTAAATGTAAATGTATTTGAGCTTATATAGCGCACAGCTACCCACAAAGGGTTTCCCGGCGCTTGCTTAGGGAACCCGTCCTGGTATTCCCCTGTGAGATAACCCCAGCAGGGTATCCACAAGGTGAAAGCCAGGCATCCCGCCGCGAGGGGCCGTTGTGGAGATTAAGCAAGCTATTGCCCAGAGTCGCAGAGTGTGAACCCGTGAGTTGAGAAGGAACCGGAGCGAGAATTATCGAGTCCGTGGAATTTTTTTGAGCCCAAGACCCGCCGAGGCGGGGAATTGAACCCTGGTCCAGGGCCGATCTCAGCTTCCGGGTCTGCCGCCTCTAACCCCTGAGCCACACTTCTCCACTATATCTGACCATACCTGTTTTTTACTGCTTTTGAGTCTGGTGGGTGGGGGTTTAACAGTAAGTTTGTTTTCCTGAATAGTCCTAGGACTTTAGTAGTACTACCGTCAATCTCTGGTCTCTCCTAATACTCCATTATACTACCTCCAACCAAACGCTTATCTTACCTGTAATTTCTGTTTGAAAGTAGGGCTAGGCCCAGGGCTGGCTCCATGGGAAATGGCGATTAAGGTTGCAATCCAGGGCGGCTGAAATGTCCTCCTCATTGCGGTGGTACTAGTGGTGTGACACAGTGGCAGTTGCATGGCTATGGAAAAAAATTAAATGAAACCTGGTTTGTCCTTACTGTAGCATTACAACGGTACGATAGAGAATATAGCAGGTGACAGTACACTAGACTACAACAGTGCCTCAATGTAGCCTAACAAATGGTAAAGTATTGATAGTATAACTTGTACTTGTGTAGGATTTCTTTGACATTGGCTACTACTACAAGAAATAGTACTGAAGCTGAGTAAGTCTAGAATATATCCTCGGATTCTTTCACCAGCCTGTTGCCATGACCTTATCCTCCCCAGCAAGTGTGTGGAATTATTGATGTCATTTAGTCACATATCAAGCAAAACCACACAACCCGGGGGAAGAGGGTTAGGGTTTGTAAAATGGATAGGAATGGGGGTTTCTTTTTGGGTAGGTTTTGTTGAGAGAAAAAAAAAAAGCACAGCATGGACAAACAATAATTGAACGTAAAGAAATTTTTGGGTACAAAGCTAACCATAAATCTTTTACGTGACATAAAGGAAGTGCATGCACTACTGAATGCATTGTTACAGAAAAGTAAGTAGTACTTTCGACAACCGTGAATGACAGAATGCGACAGTACAGGGCTACATTAAATTAGGTTTAAAAAATAGCCGAAGTAAAACCTATAGAATGGCTGTAGGGATAAATTTAGAAGCAGAGAGAGATCCAAGAAATGCAGTCACACACACTCATTGAATAAAAGAATGGCTACTGTATCTGTATTGCTGTAGTTGTCCTGTTGAATTTGGTAAGTAAGTTGCATGCAGCAAACAATTCCTCTTATTAACGGCACTCCTCCATTCCAGCTGACGCTTCGTCCATCAATGTTGGTGACCAGAAGACACCCTGTCCACTGCCTGCCTGGCGGATGCTGAATTGCAAAAAACAGGTCAGAGATGATTTGCATATAGCCAGTGTCTGACCCAGGGTGGTGTGGAGTGCAAAAAAATGATGGATTTAGGCCCGGATCCTTGTACTGGGGTGAATGTATGACATTGTTCTACATTCTGTCCATCAACTGTGTTTTTTGCAATTTTCACCCCGAGTGTGCTGGGTATACTCAGACGTGAGTCCCAGGCTCTCCACACCATTGGAGTCAAGCTATCCAGGCTGAATGAAGGCTGATAGCCAGAAACCGGTCCTTGGATGCTTGATTCCGGTCTGGGAAAGACATGGCTTGGTAGTTCGGACTGGACTGTTCCCATGGGGCACAGGGTCAGAGCTGATTTGCATATAGCCAGTGTCTGACCCAGGGTGGTGTGGAGTGCAAAAAAACGATGGATTTAGGCCCAGATCCTTGTACTGGGGTGAATGTATGACATTGTTCTACATTCTGTCCATCAACTGTGTTTTTTGCTGAATTGCGGCTCGCTAATGTGAAGCCTGACTCCATCCTTTTGTCCCCATTGCAGACTGAAACCCGGCCTGTAATTATTGAACGAAAAACAGCACTGATAAATAAATATAAGGTATGTACGCTGTGTAGTGCAAAAAGTCACACTTTGATTTTCCTAATAGACAGTACAACATTTTTGAAAGTGCGTACTCTGATGGAGTCACCTTTTCAAGGATAAATAAGTATGGGCAAATTAATTTAGCGGATCTTTCCCCTCAAGCTAGGTGTACTGTAAACTGTGTTTTAGAACAAAATTAGACCTTCCCAGCAGTGCTTCCACCCAGACCCTTACTAAAGCCAGTTGCAAAAATGTAGAAGACCCCCAATCAGATCTCAAAAAACGAGGCCTAGCAGAAAATTGGTGACCAAACGTACTTTGAAAGTAAAAGTAGGCCCAAATACCCCCTTACCCACCGTGGATTGTATTCAAACCACTTGCAAGCAAGCAAAAGTATCCATAGCCAGCATCGCTCCAAGACTCGAAAACCCCCCCACCCAAACACATGCAATAGAAATACTGCTAACCCTAACAAGCCTTAAGTTAAGAATAGTGGCAGAGGCTTTATTTAACTATGCCAAATCCCCCCTTTCCCACCATGGATTTTCTTCAAATGACTTGCAACCAAAATTACAAATTCTCACAAGTGCTCTAAGACCCCAGAACTCAGTTGCAAAAATCTAGAACACCCCAAAACACATGCAATCCTGCTGTTAGGGCTAACCCTAACGAACCCTAAGTTACAAAAAGTGCCAAAAGGCTTTTACTTATGGATTTTGTCCCAACCACTTCTATCCGGTATTAGACCTTCCCAGGAATGCCCCAAGACGCGCCAACCCACTCGCCAAAAAGCACAACACCCCCAAACAGGCCCAAAAGCAAAATCTCATACTTACAATATTTCTCGGCCTTCGGTCCAAACGCGCAGTGCAGCTAGGCCATAACTCCAGTTTTCCACCACGGATTTCCTGAAGAGCAAATGCAATCAAGGTTAGACTGTCCCAGCAGTGCTCCCAGACCCCAAAACTCACCCACAAACAGCCAGAACCCCCCAAAGAGCACCTTAAAGGCAAGCAAGTCAGCAAAAACACACAAAAAATTCCGCCTCCGATTTGGTCCAAACCACTTTTATCCGGTATTAGAGCTTCCCAGCAATGGCCCCAGAGCCGTCAACCCAGGAGAAAACAAGTAGAAGACCCCCAAACAGCCAAAGAGCAAAAGTACAAAAATGGGGACTTAGTCATTTCTTTGCCAATTTCCCAAATCACTCCGCGCGCGCTCTGCAGCTAGGCCCTAACTCCCCTCTGCCACCATGGATTTGCTTCAAACCTCTTGCAAACTAAAGTATCCGTAGCCAGCATTGCTCCCAGACCCCGAAAACCACCCACAAACACCAGGAAGCCCCCCAAACAGGCCCCCGAAAACGCTACATAGAACAAAATGTCAGAAATAGCAACAACAAAAATCAGCGTGGATTTTGTCCCAACCACTTCTATCCGGTATTAGACCTTCCCAGGATTGCTCCAAGACCCGCCAACCCACCCGCCAAAAAGCACAACACCCCCAAACAGCCCAAAAGCAAAATCTCATACTTACAATATTTCTCGGCCTTCGGTCCAAACGTGCAGTGCAGCTAGGCCATAACTCCAGTTTTCCACCACGGATTCCCTGAAAAGCAAATGCAATCAAGATTAGAGTGTCCCAGCAGTTCTCCCAGACCCCAAAACTCACCCACAAACAGCCGGACCCCCCCCCCCCCAAAGAGCACCTCAAAGGCAAGCAAGTCAGCAAAAACACACAAAAAAATTGCCTCCGATTTGATCCAAACCGCTTTTATCCGGTATTAGAGCTTCCCAGCAATGGCCCCAGAGCCGTCAACCCAGGAGAAAACGAGTAGAAGACCCCGAAACAGCCAAAGAGAAAAAGTACAAAAATGGGGACTAGTCATTTTTTCCCAAATTTCCCAAATCACTCTGCGCGCGCTCTGCAGCTAGGCCCTAACTCCCCTCTGCCACCATGGATTTGCTTCAAACCTCTTGCAAACTAAAGTATCAATAGCCAGCATTGCTCCCAGACCCCGAAACCCACCCACAAACACCAGGAAGCCCCCCAAACAGGCCCCCGAAAACGCTACATTGAGCAAAATGTCAGAAATAGTACACAAAAAAATCAGCGTGGATTTTGTCCCAACCACTTCTATCCGGTATTAGACCTTCCCAGGACTGCCCCAAGACCCGCCAACCCACCCGCCAAAAAGCACAACATCCCCAAACAGCTCAAAAGCAAAATCTCATACTTACAATATTTCTCGGCCTTCGGTCCAAACGCGCAGTGCAGCTAGGCCATAACTCCAGTTTTCCACCACGGATTTCCTGAAAAGCAAATGCAATCAAGATTAGACTGTCCCAGCAGTGCTCCCAGACCCCAAAACTCACCCACAAACACCCGGAACCCCCCCAAAGAGCTCCTCAAAGGCAAGCAAGTCAGCAAAAACAAAAAAAATTCCGCCTCCGATTTGGTCCCAACCACTTCTATCCGGTATTAGACCTTCCCAGGAATGCCCCAAGACCCGCCAACCCACCCGCCAAAAAGCACAACATCCCCAAACAGCTCAAAAGCAAAATCTCATACTTACAATATTTCTCGGCCTTCGGTCCAAACGCGCAGTGCAGCTAGGCCATAACTCCAGTTTTCCACCACGGATTTCCTGAAAAGCAAATGCAATCAAGATTAGACTGTCCCAGCAGTGCTCCCAGACCCCAAAACTCACCCACAAACACCCGGAACCCCCCAAAGAGCTCCTCAAAGGCAAGCAAGTCAGCAAAAACAAAAAAAATTCCGCCTCCGATTTGGTCCAAACCACTTTTATCCGGAATTGGAGCTTCCCAGCAATGGCCCCAGGCCGTCAACTCACCCGCAAAGAAGTAGAACACCCCCACAAGTGCTGAGTCTTTCTTCATTGGGCGTAATACAGCCCTCTGCTTTGATGGAAATAGGAGTCTGGAGGAGGAGGATAGAGGAGCATGTTCTTCTGAACTTGTGAACCTGAGGAATGCAGACTGCGGCACCTTCAAATCAATAAGCAAACAAGTGAAGACAGTTCTGCTGATGGGCTTGTTTTTGTGATTAGGTGATTAAAGTTTGATTTATTTTAACTGTGCACAACAAAGAAAGACAGACACACAGGAATGAAAGTGAATAAGGACGAAAAAGAAAGTTATTGATTCATTGTCTCATTTTCAGGGCTCGGTGTCAAGGTCCAGGAATAAGAATAAGGCTTTGACATCATACTCTGCTAATTCAGGCAGGGTGAGCTCAGTGTCACCTGACAGAGTAGAAATTCCCTCATCTACGTTGCTGTCCACCTCGTCTTCATCCGGCGCGCTTTCTCGTACTCTGTAATCTGGTGGTATGAGGTGCTGATTCATCTTGATCATTGTTAACCTCGCCACATTCATAGGCGAGAGGCGGCTCCGATTGGGAGTTACAATGGCACCAGAAGCACTGAAAACACGTTCAGAAGACTCGCTTGCGAGTGGGCAAGACAAGTAGTTTAAAGCCAGGTTGGAGAGCTGTGGCCACAATTCTTTTTTCCCATGCCAATACGTCAATGGGTCAGCATTAACATAGACCTCTGTTGAGTCATTCAGATAGTCCTTCACCATCGACTCAAGGTCCTCCTCCAAGGTTCCTCCACTTTGCTTAGCTGTTGCTGTGACCTTTTGAGAACCAAACCCAAGCCGAGCTAGCCAATCCTCTTCAGCCTCCAATGTTTCTGTTGTGTCTGGTGCAGATGATCCGGTTGCCGGTGTCTTTAACGGCTGAGAGGTCACTTGTGCCACAGCCACAGGTGCAGAAGTGGATTGTTTTGACTGGGGATGGCCTGCTGATGCTGATGTACTGCCTTTTCCTTCAATTTTCTGCCGTTCTTTTTCAAACCTCTTGGCTGACAAGGCTAGCCAACGTTTGTACTTTGTAACATGTTCATCATCAAAAGGAAAGAATGCTCGGCCTGCCAGCGCCTTTTTGTAGCGTGGATCCAGAATAGTAGCACAAATGTAATGCTGGTTTGAGTGGATCATTTTTAGACGTTCATCACCTTGTAGGCGCTCTAATAATTTCTCCGCCAAAACAAAAGGGTCTTTGTTTTTTCATCTTTTTGAAACACAGAACACACCTCCTTCAGTTGGTGCTCCAGCATGTACAACAATGGGATAGCTTTTCCCAAATTACAGTCCTCCTTGCTGACTGCACGCGTGAAGACCTCAAAAGGACGAACCATGCGTGTCAGGCTTTTAACTATGTCCCATTGCGCCGCACCCATCCTCAGGTTCTTCTGAGCTGTACCCTGTTTTAAGAAATAGTGATCGAGTACCGTATACTGCTCATACAGACGCTCAAGCATGTAGAAGGTTGAGTTCCAACGTGTTGCCACCTCCTGGATGAGTGCTTTCACTGGCATTCGACGTTCATGTAGCAGGCTCCTCAGATGCTTCCGGGCCTTAAAAGAATGGCTGAAATGGTTGCACATTTTTCGGCAGGTCTCCACTACCTCGTACGCTGGACTGTCTTTATCACTCAAGAATTTTTTGACAACCAGGTTTATACAGTGCGCCAAACACGGCACTCTGAAATACTGACCCAGCTCCATGGCCTTAACTACATTGGCGCCATTATCCGTGGAAACATAACCAATCTGGTGTTTTTTTGGGGACAGCCAGTCAAGGACCTTTGTGTTAAACTCATCCAAAATATGACGTTTCTCCAAACCAAACATGGCTAGTGTGTCATGTTTCCGAGCAGCTTTAAAAACTTGGTCTGGGTCAACACCTCCGTTTAGCTTTGCTTTAACCCCTGAAAAAGAGACCCAGTGTGCAGTGATGCATATGTAATCAGCGCCTGCGCCACTGGTCCACATGTCTGTTGTCACATGTATAGTGTGAACAACACTCTTCTGCAAAGCTGCCCCAATCACCTCCAGCACATCTTCATGTAGTGCTGGAACCGCAACTCTGGCAAAATTGAACCGGCTAGGAACCTTCCATTTAGGGCAGAGCGCTGCCACTAATTCTAGAAAACCAACCCCTTCTACAAAAGAAAAAGGGAAAAGGTCCAGAGCTAGCATTTTAGCCAGCTTAGTGTTATACAGACGCGTCAGGGGGTGGTTGCGTTCATATTGCGCTTCTGTAAACAACATCTTTTTAATGTTGCCCTGGACCAAGCATTTACGGGATGATGATGATATCTTCGACCCAGTTACGCTCGCTGATGAACTTTTTTGCATTGGTGTTTCACTCTCTCCCACACTCTTAGTGTGGCTCACATGGGGTGTGCTGCTGACAGGGGTACTGGGTGTAAGAGAAGTGTTTGACACGTCTTTTTCCTCCTCGTCATCATCAGATGAAAAATCAATGTTTTCATTACGTGCAATTAGGGCTTCCTTGATCACCTGTAGGTGCGCAAACCATTGGACAGGGTGCTGTCTCTTAAGATGACCTCTCTGGCCTCTGGTACCATAGTTGGTACCAAACTTACCACGACTAACTGCAACCTTACAAATGCTACAAATGGCGAAGTTTTCCCTTTTTGGGCAAACACTAAAGAAGTCCCAAGCTGGGGACTTGAATTGTCTGTGGGGGCAGGAGGAGGCGGCGATACTGGTGGCGGTGGTCTTGCTGCTAATGCCAGATGAAGTGGAGGATGTGGATTGCCGAACTTTAGTACGTTGTGCACTTTCACCACCACTAATTGAGGTCGAGGTGGATGGAGGTCCCTTCTTGCGAGGAAGAAATATGGAAGCGGTAGGTGTTGGTGTACTAGTTAACTCCAATGATTGTTGTGTTTCCATTGCCTCCTCGTCGACATCATCATCACGCTCAGCAGCTTCTCGGGCTAGGGTCAAAATGTCTCTTTGCTGCATGCCCGCTGGGGCTGCAGTGACCTTTATGATGTCTGGCTCGTCGTCGTGAGAGGCTTCATCAGCAGCAGTATCCGCCACTTCTTGTTGAGCCTCATCACACTCCATAACTATGAGTTTTTCAACGACCTTCCTTTTACGCTTAAGTACCTTTGTCAGATCATGGTGTGCCTCACTCTCAGACAGCCGTGATGGCTCCCAATCTTCATCCAGATCATCAGAAGGAGGTGGGCTTGAAGAAGATGTAGACACCCCCCTTGATCTTTTCCTTGCTAGGGATGTGGAAGACAATGAATGATCATCAGAAGGAGTGGCTTCCTCAAATGATACCTTGGTTTGATTGTCGATTTCCTGATGTGCCCCTACTTCGGGAGGAACAACTATTGTGGGCACTTGTGACCCTCCATGCACCTCTGCTTGCGCATCTCCTTGCGCTGCCTCTCCTTCCACATGTACTTGGGCTTGTACTTGCACATGTGGTTGTTGTTGCGGCTGTGGCTGTTCAACACTTGTTGGATGAGTTACAACAACCTGTGTTGATTCAGGGACATTGCTGCTACTTTCTTGCGATGAGCCAACATCAATGGTCGATGGTGATTGAAGAAGTACACTGACTACCTCTGCAGCACTCAAGGGCTTGGACTTAAGTTGGCGTGGTGGTAGCAGCACTGAGCCCAATGGAGCGGGGGTGCTGCTCCCAGCTTGGTCCCCAGCAGATCCCGCTGCTGCTGCAGGCGTACTTTTTTTTTTACTCCCAAAAAACGTGGCGGCCGGCACACCAGCCTCCTTGGTAACTTGCTTCTTCTGCTCCTTACTGGCAACTTTCTTGCTAGAGGAGCTACGGGGAACTCTTTTTGGGGCTATCTTCTTCAGAGCAGGTCAGAACAGCAGGCCGCAGTTGCACGAGTTGCAGAGTTGTCTGTGGCCAGACGTGACGTCGCGTGACGTTATGCTGCACACACACACCGCTGCAGGACTTCTTCCTGGCACTGGTGGTTCTCTTGAGTCTTGTGCACCTAAAAGCAATGGAAGACAGAGGAACATCAGTTCAGTTATACACCCCAAAAAATCGATAAAAAAACACACAAAAATTAGCACAATCCCATGCCCTCCATGATGTTTAAATTCAAGACACCCCACAGAAAGACTAGGCACATGCAACACTCACTACCCCTGGGCATAAAGGTTGAAAAGTAGGCCAAATGGTTGCAGGCCTAACAACACTGACTGCATTCAAAATGGCCACTTGCCTCCCAGCACATGGCCTGCCTGTACCAGCACTCAAAATGGCCCCCACGCACATGGCCTGTCCCCATGAACACCCCAAAAAATCGAAAAACACCGCAAAATCAGCACAATCCCAAGCGACTAGGCCCTCCATGATGTTTAAATGCAAGAGACACCCCACAGAAAGACTAGACCCATGCAACACTCACTACGCCTGGTGAAAAGGCCACAACAACAGGCCAAAAAAACGAAAATCCCAGAAAAATCAGCACAATCCCAAACCATACAGGCCCTCCATGATGTTTAAATTCAAGACACCGCACAGAAATACTAGGCCCATGCAACACTCACTACCCCTGGTGAAAAGGCCATAACAACAGGCCAAAAAAACGAAAACCACAGAAAAATCAGCACAATCACAAACTATACAGGCCCTCCATGATGTTTAAATTCAAGCCACCCCACAGAAAGACTAGGCACATGCAACACTCACTACCCCTGGGCATAAAGGTTGAAAAGTAGGCAAAATGGTTGCAGGCCTAACAACACTGACTGCATTCAAAATGGCCACTTGCCTCCCAGCACAAGGCCTGCCTGTACCAGCACTCAAAATGGCCCCCACGCACATGGCCTGTCCCCATGAACACCCCAAAAAATCGAAAAACACAGAAAAATCAGCACAATCACAAACTATACAGGCCCTCCATGATGTTTAAATTCAAGCCACCCCACAGAAAGACTAGGCACATGCAACACTCACTACCCCTGGGCATAAAGGTTGAAAAGTAGGCAAAATGGTTGCAGGCCTAACAACACTGACTGCATTCAAAATGGCCACTTGCCTCCCAGCACAAGGCCTGCCTGTACCAGCACTCAAAATGGCCCCCACGCACATGGCCTGTCCCCATGAACACACCAAAAAATCGAAAAACACTGAAAAATCAGCACAATCCCAAGCCATCCAGGCCCTCCATGATGTTTAAATTCAAGACACCCCACAGAAAGACTAGGTAGATGCAACACTCACTACCCCTGGGAATAAAGGTTGAAAAGTAGGCAAAATGGTTGCAGGTCTAACAACACTGACTGCATTCAAAATGGCCACTTGCCTCCCAGCACATGGCCTGCCTGTACCAGCACTCAAAATGGCCCCCACCCACATGGCCTGTCCCCATGAACACCACAAAAAATCAAAAAACACAGAAAAATCAGCACAATCCCAAGCCATCTAGGCCCTCCATGATGTTTAAATTCAAGACACCCCACCGAAAGACTAGGCACATGAAACACTCACTACCCCTGGGCATAAAGGTTGAAAAGTAGGCAAAATGGTTGCAGGCCTAACAACACTGACTGCATTCAAAATGGCCACTTGCCTCCCAGCACATGGCCTGCCTGTACCAGCACTCAAAATGGCCCCCACCCACATGGCCTATACCCATGAACACCCCAAAAAATCGAAAAACACAGAAAAATCAGCACAATCCCAAACCATCCAGGCCCTCCATGATGTTTAAATTCAAGACACCCCACAGAAAGACTAGGCCCATGCAACACTCACTACCCCTAGTGAAAAGGCCACAACAACAGGCCAAAAAAACGAAAATCACAGAAAAATCAGCACAATCCCAAACCATCCAGGCCCTCCATGATGTTTAAATTAAAGACACCCCACAGAAAGACTAGGCCCATGCAACACTCACTACCCCTGGTGAAAAGACCACAACAACAGGCCAAAAAAACCGAAAATCACAGAAAAATCAGCACAATCCCAAGCCATCCAGCCCCTCCATGATGTTTAAATTCAAAACACCCCACAGAAAGACTCAGTGCACCCACCACTGAGTACCCCTGGGCAAAAGGCCCCAAAACAGCCCAAAAATCGAACATTCCAAAATTGTAGTTGCAGCAACTGTAATGCCCCAAACAAACTTACTTGTGAAATTTCTAATCCAAAAGTGATCCAAAGAAAGTCAAAAAGGCCTCAAATCCAAATATCCAGCAGCATCCACAAAAAGTAATCCTTCCAGCTCCAGATCCAAATGAAAAGTGACCAGGAGATGGACAAAGCACTGGGAGGAGCCTGCTGGACAGGAACAGGAAGTGGAAGACTGTGGGGCACTTCCTTCCTCCCACCACCCCCCTCCCCAAAATGGACTCCTCGCAAAAAAAGTGCAGGCAAATGTCAACCTGAGGAGTTATTCAGATAAAAATCATCATTTCCAGAAGGTTTATGCTGCTTGCTGGTTGATTTCTTGTGCAGAATTGCAAATTTTGTATTTTCGCGAGTGCGAGATTGTTGCTGCTCGCCGCATCTACAAGCTCGCAATTGCGAAGTCCCGCGATACGTGATCACGGCGTACTCGCGTTGACAAACTCTCGCTGTGCAAGTTGGCAAGCCGCGATTACGTAATCGCGCTTGCGAAATTCCCGCGGGATCCCGCAGCAAGATCCAAAATGGCGCAGCACTCGCAAAATATCAAGAAAAACAACTCGGCAAACGCTGAATGATGGTAAGTAAACGCCGCGCGCCGCAAAATTGTATCACCAAGAAAAAAAAATCCGCTGCGTGCGAATTTGCGGATTTTCGGTAAATTCGCGAGCGTTCGCGGATTGCGAATTTACCGAAAATCCGCAAAATCCGCGAGCGTAACGGATTTTGCGCCCATGCTTACCTGTGATGAATGTTATAATAGTGATAATCACACACAATGCAATGTATTAGAAAGACCTGGTTAACATACTTGTCAATAGGTAGTCTCTTACTACTTGGTTACATGGTAGGGATCACACACTGATTAGTGATCCCTATCAATGTTGAGGTATTGCCAGAAAAATTGTACTCCTCCTAAGCCTTCATCGCCGTTGCTTACTTTGTCAAGGGTGATCGCCTGTATCCAAAACTACATTGAGGCCGCCAGAGCTTCACATTTTTCCTCAGCCCACAGTTGGAGTATTAACTGGTGCTCTCCTTGAGCATATTTACATTTGGACCATAGTCACAACCATATTATGACCGCCAACCGTATTATGAGTTGGAATTGACAACTCATAATCTGGTCGGCAGTCCTATGGCCTTTCCCATGGTGGTGCCTTGAAAACAGGCACCACAGTGGGAATGCCCGTTAAGTTCCAAAATGCTAAAAATTGTGGAAGGCATTGACCACTACAGGCTCCAAAGGACAACTATTCACCGCATCCTGACCCACATTGCCCACAGGCTCACAGTCCCAACACAGCAGAGAACCAACATCCCTACGCAGACAAAGCTGCTGGCTGTGCTGCACCTGTTGGCCTCTGGTACCTTCCAGCAACAACAGCCAGAGTCAGAGGGGGCCTCACAGCCAGCCCAATCAAAGTTCATCACACCTGTCCTGGGTACCATCCTCAGCTTCATACCCCAGTACCTGCACTTCCCCAACACTGCGCAGTAACAGCTGGAGACACAGCAAGGCTTCTATGCCATAGCCCGATTCCCAGCTGTGTTGGGTGCAATTGACTGCACACATGTCCCACGTGGACCACCGGGGACTCTTCCCCAATGTCGTCGTCAACTACCTAGGCAGTGTGCATGATTCCTTCACCTTCGGACAGTCCATCATGAACCAGAGCTTCCAGGATGGCACATATGGGATGGGACTGCTCGTTGGTAGGTACCAAGTCAACACACCACACATCCCAATGCCACCAAAGCACAATGCACAACTTTTGCGATGCACACGTGACCAAACCACATTCAACATGTCAAACTACAAGAACATCTACCAGACATGACCACAACACTCCATGGTCATCCTGGCCAACCCCTGCACCCTGCACAGACTGGTGGTGTAGTTGCCTGCATCAGCTACTCCCTGTGGGCTGGCTTACACTCAACCCACACACAGCCAGCACAGGTGTCACTGGATTGGTGGACCTGCCATCACATTCTGCTTTACCAAGTATTGACTCTTTTCTCCCTGCACTGTCACAGGTGATCAAGGATATGCACTCTGCCCTTGGATGACAACACCCCTCTGAGATCCGAACACCCCCGCCCAGAGGCAGTACAATGCAGCCCTTATACGTACCAGGGGCATCGTTGAGCGCACATTTGGTGTGTTGAAGTCACGTTTCAGGTGCCTGGACGGCACAGGAGGGAAGCTCCTGTACAGCCTGGACATCGTGTGCAAGATGATCGTTGCATGTTGTGTGTTGCACAACATCTGTGTTCGCACCAGGGCCTCACGGATCCCAGCTCTATAGTTACCTGCCGATGATGGTGGTGATGGGGCAGGTGGCCCACATCCTACTGCAGCAGTGGCAGGAATGGCCCATAGAAATACCATCATTGACACTTACTTCTCATGAGCACGTCACATTGTGACCGTCCAGGGCAATCATGCAACAGTAGAAAATGTCCAAATGCACTGCATCTGTGAATAAAACATTTTTGAGGGTCTCAGTTTGTACTTGTTCATTTGGATGTAACGTTTCACTGTGTTCCAGATGTGTTTTGGCAGGTTGTGCACATTTGCTGAACCAGTTGTGTCCAGTGTTCAAATGTGGTGGGGGTGCTGTCTGACCCGGGATGTTGTCACTGCCGGGGTGCACTCCTGATTGTGTGCGTATGAGGCACAGTGGGTGTGTGGTTCCTGCTGCTCTGCTCTGTCTACCACTGGTCTCTTTCGTGTGGTGTGCCTGCCGGTTCTGTTCTTCCATGGTGCTTGGATGGTATGGTGCACATGTTGTCCTCTGCAGTTGGCCAGGGTGCATTCGTCGTACTCCGCTGTTCTGATTTTTGTTCAATGGCATTTTCTGTGTGCTGCTCTTGTACTATTTTCCTGCATTGTGCATGTGTATTGTTGCCCTCGAGCTGATTGTCACAGTTTTCTTATCGCGCTTTTGACCATTGCAGGTTTTGTCACGTTGGGGGTTTGTGTATTTATCTCCGTCGAGGTGGTTCTTTCGCGGACATTGTCCGGGATGTCAGCAAACTATTGCATGCTACCGCCGTGTTGTGAATTCCACATTGACACTGGGTTATTTCCCTGCAATAGGCTGCGATGTTGAAAGTTGTGTTACGCTACTCTTGCTGTAGTTATCACACGTTCTTGTGAATAAACCCCTAGGTATTCTAGAGAGTATTGCTGAATTTAAGGCACTTGTAATAGTAGCTGCCCAAAACTTTGCTTTGTAGTGATCTATAAGAACCCCATCTAATTCACTCAGGTCTGATAGTTAGAGTAAGCAATTTTTAACTGACAGTGAATCACCAGTTTTAGCTTGTTGCTCACTGTAAAACGATTCAGGCCTACATTGCAGATGTCTATAGAAAAAAATACCAACGGGTAATAATCTAATTCAATGCTTCAGACAATGATCCGTGGAGAGGTCTGCATGCCAATACTGGATATTTACAGTTTATGACCACACAATCCGCCTTGATGTTTTTATGAGAGAATGCACACCATACCACCCTTCTCGCAAATCAAATATTGTTTTATTCTGTGATATTAACATCCAGGCACTTAGTAAACCAATGACATGCCTTATTTTAAAAGCTGAGTGGTTACATCCAGTGCTTTCAGGTGTATGGCTGGTATGTTAACCATAATCACTGCATAGGGGCTTTAGTCTGGAGACTGAAGCAAGAACATGGAGCCCAATAATATCTTAAACAGGTGTCATCTACTATCGTTGGCCCTGCTACGGACTTGATAAACCTGTCTCTCGCCCATGGGGTGGTCCCCCCCAGTTGGAAAGGGGCGGTGGTTAAGGCTCTTTTGAAAAAGCCTAACCTTGATCCCGCCGATCTCGCCAACTTTCGGCCTATCTCTTTGCTGCCGGGTATCAGTAAGGTGGCTGAGAAGCTGGTGAATAGCCGCCTCTCCAACTTCTTGGAAGCCAATTCCCTCCTGGGCGACTCCCAAACGGGTTTTCGCCCCGGTCAGGGGACCGACACTGCCCTGCTGGCGGTTGTGGAGAATGCGAGGAGCATGCTGGATTCGGGGGGATCAGTGGCAGTGATCCTCCTGGACCTCAGCGCTGCTTTTGACACCGTGGACCATCAGGTGCTTCTCCAACGGCTGTCAGGGGTGGGGGTCACGGGTTTGGCCCTCAAATGGTTCGCCTCCTTTCTGGAAGGTCGTACATTTGAGGTGTGGGAAGGCCAGGAAAAATCGTCTTCTACCCCTCTCCAGTGCGGTGTGCCACAGGGCTCTTCATTGAGCCCTACCCTATTCAACGTTTACATGGCCCCCCTGGAGAATGTGGTACGGCCGCTGGGTATCAAAATCATCAGTTACGCTGATGATACTCAGCTGGTGGTAGGCCTCTCCCAGTCGGCGTACCATCCCGACCGGCTGCACACGTGTCTTGAAAAGATCTACACGTGGATGTGCAGCTCAGCCCTAAAGTTAAATGGCTCCAAAACTGAACTGATGCTGCTGGGGAATTCCTCTCCATCTTTGCCCCCCAGCAGCTGGCCAGACTGTTTGGGACCGATGCCCCCCCCCAAGCAGGAGATCAAGAGCTTGGGGGTATGGCTGGAGCAGGACCTATCATTTAAAACCCATGCCAAAAAGACTGCTGGCGTGTGCTTTGGCCTGCTCCGTTCAGCCCAGAAGATTCTGCCCTTGCTCCCAGTGGCCACTCGAAGGCTTCTCATCCAGGGACTTATCATCTCGCGGCTGGATTTCAGCAATGCGCTTTTCCTGGGCGCACCCGAATCTACCCTGAACAGACTGCAGCAAGTGCAGAACGCGGCTGCCAGGCTTTTGACGGGTCTCCCTAGGCGGCAATCTGCCCGCCCGGCGTTGAGGGCACTGCACTGGCTCCCTGTGAAGGACCGGGTGAAATTCAAGTCACTCTGCATCGCCCACAAAGTCCTGCACGGGGTGGGTCCACCTATTCTTGAGGAGATGGTCCAGCCCTATAAGGCCTCTCGTTCCCTTCGCTCTGACCACCAACATCTCCTTCAGGTTGGCAGGGTGAAAAAGGCAAGAACTGGGGGCAGAAGGTTTTCAATAAATGTGGCCTCCTTGTGGAACTCACTGCCCCTACAACTGCGCTCCGAAGCCAGTCTCTTCAGGTTTCGTAAACTTTTAAAAACTTTTTTGTTCTCTGTTTAATCCTTGCATTCTTGTAGCTGTGTTATGTTCTGATAAGCGCGGGGATGCCTATTGGTAACCAGGCGCTATACAAAACTCGGAATAATAACAATAATAATAGTGGCGGCTTGCCTGGGAAAGGATCACAAAAGTCGTAATCTCATAATTAGAGTTGGGCTTACGAGTAGTTTCCTTGTCATGAACCTCCTGACTAGCAACATCAATAGGTACTGATGGTTCTTCATTACACTGTGCTAAGGCGGGTAGTGATCCTATTCAATACTGAGATGCAGTTCCAGGTATAACCAAGTGGGAAGCATAGTTCCCTTTATTAAAGGCAATACTTTGAAGGGCACCTAACTTTGCCATTTCTGTTTATAAGATACACAAATTCTCATCCAAAAGGTTAACACAAGACTCAATCAGGGTCTTCAATTCATCAACAATTATATTCCTAGCAGGGCCATCAAATCCCTCCCTAATTGTCTCTATGACATTATCTAAGGGAGCATTACTCATTTGTTCTGTTGACTCTGAAGCACATGTAACCCTATTTTTCCTCTTGGCTGAAGGGCATGAATCATTAAATTGCAAACAGACCAGGGCTGCTAAATCACTCTGGGATGGCAGGCTAGTATCATGGTCTCCTCTAAAGACAAATGCACCGCCCTTACCCCAACCCCAGTTGGTAAGGTTAAAAAAAGGGTAATTAATGTACAATGATAAGAGTCTCTCTGCAAGTACGATCTCCTTTCAGAATACCCCTGCAGTCCGTTCCAAAAAACAGTAAAAAATGCTGCTCTTCAGCTCTGAATTTGGCTTGGAGCTCTGGATTTTTCTCTTGCCACTTGTTTGTCAGTTAATGTCCAAAAATGAAGGTTGAAAACAGTACAATGACGCCAAGGAGTTAACTCAGGAGAAGGAGTAGACTTTGTAAGTTTGTGCAATAGTGGGAGCAATACTGGGTTATGTTGAGAAGCCAAGAGGCGAAGCCGTCTCCAACAGTCGATGACAGGTGAAGATGAGCTCACCCATGGCCCATGCTTCTCAAAGGCATGGCTCGTATGCATTTCATACAACTTGACAAGAGGCAATGCTTTATAGCACACATTGCAGGTGTCATGCTCCTGCCTCAGCAGTATCATATAGCCTCATCATAATCACACCCTCTACAGCAGACCCCACCACAATCTCCGCAGTGTCAGTTAGCCTCATCTCAAAGCACTCTTCAAAAGGGGATCTCTCCGAAGCACCTCCTACTGTAAGGTTATGCCAGGGATCCTGCATCTCAGCCCCGAGTAACCTATGTCACTAGCAGGGTCGGATTGGGATCCAAATTAGGCCCGGGCACCCAAAGAAAAAGTGGTCCACAATTATAGATGACCTGTCACGAAAAGCTTCTTAGTATCGGGGGAGTCATTTTGAGAGAAATCTATGATAAGGTTACTGAGAACCATGTTCACCTGATAGGCTCTGATTCCAAAGTTTATTCTAAGGCCAAACAGCAGGTGCTCTGCTCAACCTAGGGATCTGAGGCTCCTGTTCTTTCCCAGTTCCCACAGAGGACAATGAGATGAGCAGAAACTTCAAGGGTATTGCTCAGTTTCAATAACTAAGGCACCAGTTTACCTCAATTTCCCCGAAAAAACTGCTCAATCTCATGTCCCTTATGTTCTTGCATGTCCCGTCCCCAGGCCTCTGCTCACCCTCAGTTTCCTCGGGCTAATGGTCACTCTCCAGTACACAAGCTTCCAGCTCATGACATACGTCCTTGAAGTTCCCATCCACATTAGTCGCTGGAGACTCATGATAACCCTAGAGTCACTGAAATTCCTCCTCACTTCACTTTCATGCCTCTGAGGTACCTGCTCACTCTTGAACCTGTGGATTTCTTAGTCACCTTCAGATCCTTTCCTGCTGCCACCCACCCTTAATTGACAGCCAAATTTCCTGGAAAGTTGAAGCAATGTGGATCTGAGGCTCCTGTTCTTTCCCAGTTCCCACAGAGGACAATGAGATGAGCAGAAACTTCAAGGGTATTGCTCAGTTTCAATAACTAAGGCACCAGTTTACCTCAATTTCCCCGAAAAAACTGCTCAATCTCATGTCCCTTATGTTCTTGCATGTCCCGTCCCCAGGCCTCTGCTCACCCTCAGTTTCCTCGGGCTAATGGTCACTCTCCAGTACACAAGCTTCCAGCTCATGACATACATCCTTGAAGTTCCCATCCACATTAGTCGCTGGAGACTCATGATAACCCTAGAGTCATTGAAATTCCTCCTCACTTCACTTTCATGCCTCTGAGGTACCTGCTCACTCTTGAACCTGTGGATTTCTTAGTCACCTTCAGATCCTTTCCTGCTGCCACCCACCCTTAATTGACAGCCAAATTACCTGGAAAGTTGAAGCAATGTGATGTAAATATATAATTTACCGTCTTAATTTCTATGCAGGTAAGTACTTAATCAATAATAACTCAAATCGGAAAGAAAAAAACAGAGTCCGTGGTGTTAGAGTTCTTAGGGGTTTTATTCCTCAAAAAGGAATGGTCTGGACCAGGATATCATGTTCTTCCCACCACAGGGGTGGAAGAAGGGATAGAGCACGCCACATTTTATTGACAGTACATAGCTTATATACTTAATTTACAGCATAGAAAGCAATGCAGTAGGCGTAACAGCTGAGAGAAGACAAGATAACAGTATCCACGTGTTACTAGTACGTAATCAGAAGGCGTGGACTAGGCGTGAATTAGAGGTGTGTGCTAGAAACGTCACAGGTAGGTGTCACAAGGGCGTGGCACTAAACAGAAATGTTGCAATGTCAGCAGAAATCGGAAGCTTGGATGCGCGCGCAGCTGCATGACGTGTGATTGACGTGAAACTGGAGGGTGCAGGGGGCTTGACATTTACACTGACGGAAAGAGACAGAAGTCTGGCATGTCAGATCAACTTGTACTTCTATCATATCTGATATCTGATGTTTGGGAACCATATTATCTGAACGGAAAAGGTCTCTGGGGCAGAAGCTATTCTATACTGACTGTGAGTGCGTGTATATGCGCCTGGGTGTCTGCATGAGAAGCGTGGGGCATGGGGCCTTCCATGGGAGCATGGTAACAGAGTCTATTAATTACTTGCACGGAGACAGGTTGGCCCTTTGCCCTGTAGCTGAGGGGGATGTTTACTGAAGCTAGTAGGCAGGAATGTATTTTCGAGGAGCGGAACAGATAACTCGAAGGTTATAGTCAGTCTTGGCAGGCAGCAGGCTGAGCTGAGCGCGGTGGGCCGCGCTGGAAGTAAGTCAGAGTTCACGGGTACAGAGGCAGCCTGGGCTGAAACTTTCAGAGTCAGAAGCCAGAAAAATGGCTCGATGGCAGAAATTCAGGGCCTACTTTGCCAGAGCTGAAAAAACGTGTAAGGTACACTACAAAAAGACGTTGGCATAGCATACTTAGGAACGGACTATTTAACCCATTCAGGGTGGGTCTGAAAGAGGACATGTTAACGTTGGACGCAAATGTATTTGCGTCTTCATAGCTGGCACAGGAGGGAAGTTACATGCACTTTAAGCTGGTACATGGAGACGGTGGGGTACGCGCTAGGGAACACAACTTGACCATAGAATTTATATTTCCTCATTCCCTCCTTGTTCCCTACGGACCCTTCATGATATATCGATCCTCATGAATCGATCAGTTTGTTCTTGTAACATCATTTGCTCTTCCTTCTTTCTTTTTCGTCTTGAAAGGAAACTGGAATGTTCAATACATGAAGTGGCACACAGTCCACAAATCGCTGGCCCACACTGTAAGCATAGGCAGCAACTGAATACTAGGACTAGGCCAATGCCTAGGAAGGATAGGATCTTCCATCCCCAAGCGGTTAACGTTGTCCAGAACCAACCGGACCAAGTCCCGGTGCCTGGATTCTGATGTATCTGATTTGCAATTTTATGAAGACGTGTAATAGCTTGATATACAGATGGTGCGTTTTGTGGGATGAAAACACAGCAACTTGACCCGATGACCTTACAGGCTCCGCCTCTATCTGCCAAGATGACGTCAATAACAAGATGATTCTGAAGGACAACAACCCGCATGGCGGACTGCTCTTCGGTTAAGTTACCTAGGGCGGAGGCAGTTTCATTCACTACTGCTTCAAGTGTTCTAGTTAATCTGCGTATTAGTTTACTATTTTGGACAGGGCCTAAAAAGAAAAAGAATCCTTTATTAAAATCGGTGTATTGCTCCCATGCTGTTTCAGTGTAGTCGACAAGTGAGATATCTCTTCTGAGTCTATTCTTTACTATGTTTGTATTTCTGTGATAATCAGGAGGAGCTAGAAAACAGGTGGCAGAAGGAATGCAATATAACAGGTACCATCCCAATCTGGAGGTAAACGTATGTATGCGGTATGACCACAAACAAAATAGGAATGACGGATAGCTTTAAAGGACGATTTACCATGATCACTGAATTCGACCACAGTAGTACATTTACTGTGACCTAAGTGTACTGAACCTTTCTTCCTGACACATAATTCACCAGTGACTGGTAATACTGACATAGCGGGCAGAACTGGTGCAGCTTCGGATTCAACAGTAAGAATCATAAGGTTAATTGTGTAATTACCTAGTCCATATACTTCATTTTCTAGATTAGTTCCTATTCTAATGGGGAGTCCCTCCTTATCAGGGGAACAAACGTCGAGCAGGACCAAGTTCAAGTTTCCCCAAACCCAGCCCCCATCGAAAACAGCAATATCAGGATCTAAGGAATTAATTATCTTAAACCATGCACCACAGGAGCCATTGCGAGTGAACGGGTACGGAAAGAGGGGCAGAGCTCCCTTGTAATTCTGGTAGGGAGGGAGTCGGCCACATATCCAGCAATTTGTAGCATTATTAGTCTGATGGGAATGATGTAGCATACTAATGAATGTGTTGTTGCGCAGCGCAAGTCTGTAAGAAAGTTCATGTGGAGGTAACTCGCTAAAAGAATGTTCAGCAGATACATTGTAAGCAGATTGTTCACGCTTGAAAATAGGGTAATAGATAGGGAGAAGTATGCTTGCAACAATAATTAGAAGACTTAGAAAAAACATGATTAATAATGTCACTATACAGTGACTACGCAGTGATTTGCAGTATGTACGTTTCTTGAATTCTCTCTCTCTCTCTCTATCTCGATCTAGGGGATACATGTCAGAAACTATTTAACCGATTCACCTAGGGGAGGACTTAAACAATTAAACTGTCTGACTTGCTAGATCGGAGCTTGAGTCGGTACTCCTCTTGGGGAGTTTTCTCTCGTTCGGAAACCTTAAAGTCACTGGGCTCGATACAGTCTTTGGAAGGGGTGGATGAGCCTGGGTCGGATTTCAGTTCATTGCACAGTTTGATATGGCTCGTGTGGATCCACCCCTTTCGGCCCTCCACTTTCACCGCTGTCCTCGTAGTAAGTAGAACGGTCTTCGGCTCTTTCCAGCGGGGCTCCAGCGGACTTTTCCTGTCGAAGTTCCTTATTAGAATCAGGTCCCCTGGACGGACATCATGCGGCTTTACATCAGTGTTGTCAGCCAAGGCTGCGGCAACCTGTGAACGACATGATTGGAGTGCAGACATCAAGGAGGCAAGGTAATCTGTCAACATATTACAATCAACATCAGTAATTTTCTTAGGAATGGGCGTCCCCCACATATTTGGTGGTCTACCAAAGACCACTTCGTACGGGGATAGTCCTGATCTCGAGTGGGCAACCATTCTCATATAGGACAGTGCCACTGGCAGGGCGACTATCCAGTCGACCCCTTTCTCTTTACATATTTTAGCAAGACGGGTCTTTAATGTCTGATTATGCCTTTCTACAAGGCCTGCGGCTTCGGGATGTCGGACACAATGGAATCTCCACTGGTATCCTAGCAATAGGGAAACCTGCTTCATTAATTCGGATGAGAATGGCTGACCGTTATCTGAGTACACGACACGAGGCAAGCCGTACCGTGGGAAGAATTCACGAACCAACTGCCTGGCAGTGGTCGGAGCAGTGTAATCTGGGACTGGGTATGCTTCGGTCCAACGGGACAGTGCACAAACAATTACGAGGACATATTTGAATCCTCGACAACGGTCCATCTGGATATAATCCATCTGGAGGACTTCAAAAGGGTGATCGGGAAGATGAAATCCACCTTGCTCTACAGGGACGCTTTTACCTGGATTGAACTGACAACAGATCATGCAAGTACGCACTTTCTGTTTTGCTGCTGCTCGTAAGTGTTTATTGCTCCAAAGATTTTGTAAACTGTCTAACATCGCTTTTTCTCCTAGGTGTGCTGGACTATGTGCTGTATTGATCATGACTTGAACCATAGAATCAGGGAGAAACCATGTAGATTTTCCCTTCGTCATCCAACCTTGATCTGTCTGGATCCCTCCTAGTTCAGTCCATTTCTTTATTTCTTCTGGGGTAGCATGCGCCTGAATATCGATTACATCTAGTGTGGGATCCCTGACTGTCATACAATTTGTCGGTCCTATTGTCTTTGTCACATCCGTTGTCTGAGTGTGAGTCAGTGCTGTATGTTTTGCTGTCTGGTCTGCCAGGTCGTTACCCTGGGAAACAGAATCTGTAACTTTAGTATGTGCTTTACACTTCATGACGGATATGCCTGAAGGCAGATGTATTGCTTCTAACAGTGCTTGAATGAGGGGACCATGTTGGATCTTGGCACCATGAGAGGTCAGAAAACCTCGTTCTTGCCATAACATGCCGAAGTCGTGTACAACTCCGAACGCATAACGGGAATCAGTATATATATTAACATTTCTGTTCTTGGCTAGAATACAGGCTCGGGTCAGAGCAATAAGCTCTGCCGCTTGAGCGGACAGTGTGTCAATACGATGTGTTTCTTTTACTTCAGTTTCAGTGGTCACTGCATATGCGGCCACTAATTCTCCTGTACTTGTTCGCATACATGAACCATCCACATAAAGTGTCAGGTCTGGATTTGTCAGTGGAACATCTGTTAAGTCTCGTCGGGGCTTCGTTACTGCATTAATGATTTCTATACAATCATGCGGGGCTGGATCTGTCATAATTGTAGGTAACAGTGTTGCGGGGTTCAGAATGCTGCAGCGTCTGATTTCTATGTGTGGCTGGAATAGCGTCAATTCATAACCTGTCAGTCGTGCTATAGTCAAGTGTTGAGTCTGGGTTCTGTTTAACAGAACCTCTACAGAATGTGGAACTTGTACTGTTAACTGATGTCCTAGAACAATTGAATCGCTCTGTCTGATTGCTAATGCTGTTGCTGCTACAGACTTTAAGCACGCAGGGAGTGCCTGGGCTACTGAATCCAATGTACTTGAAAAATAAGCGCAAGGCTTATGTGAACCTGCTTGATCTTGAGTGAGGACAGACAGTGCTGTACCATCACGTTCTGTAACAAAAAGTGTAAACGGTTTGCTGTAACATGGTGTCGCTAAAACTGGTGCTTGACATAATGCTTTCTTTAGTTCCTCAAAGGCTTGTGTATGTTCCTGAGTCCAAGGGAGGACAGTCGAAGTCGCTGCCTCCTGTGTCGTTAACTGGATGAGTGGTTTAGCTAGAAATGCATATTGAGGAATCCATTGTCTGCAGTACGAGGTGAGGCCTATAAAGGCCCGCACTTCCTTTTGTGTCTGGGGTTGTGGCATATTTACAATTAACTGAATGCGATCGGGAGTGAGCTGTCTCCCCACTTTGGACAGCAAGTGACCCAAGTACACAACTTGCTGAACACAGAATTGTAGCTTCGAAGGAGACACCTTGTGTCCCTTGTCGGCCAGAAAATGTAAGACTGTCAGTGATGCTTGTTCACATTCGGGCTCACTTCGTGCGGTGATCAGCAGATCATCGACGTATTGCAGTAAAGCGGTGTTAACTGGCATTTGAATACAGTCTAGTTGTCTTTTCAGTGCTTGACTATAGATGCTGGGACTTTCTGTGAATCCTTGAGGTGCGCGGGAAAATTTGAAACTTCGTCCATTTAAGCTGAATCCGAAGAGATATTGGCTCTCTGGATCAATAGGTACACTAAAGAAGTCGTTCTTGAGATCAATTACAGTAAAGAACGTTGCTTCTGAATCAATAGCAGTCAATAAGGAAGAGATATCGGGGACCACAGGGTACTGTGGTACAATACATTTATTCAGCTCTCTTAGGTCAATCACCAGCCGATATACTGGCGGTGCATTGGGATCAGTACGTTTAAGAATTGGAATGATGGGTGAATTACAGATATTGGAGTCGGTCTCTACGACCACTCCTTGGGCTATGAGCTCTTCAATGATTTCCAGTAAAGCCACTACAGCATCGGGTGGTAACTTGTATTGTCTGATTCGTGGTAGAACTACTCCTGTCTTGAGTGTAACACGGTATGGTGTGATATGCATACAACCTACATCAGTTGGGCCTGTTGCCCACAAGTGGTCTGGTACATTTTTCAATCTGACATCGAATTCTCGTAAGACATAATGGCCCTTGAAATCCCGCAGAAAGAGTCTAACCCCCTCCGGGGAACAGCAGATTATGGCTCCTAAAGCCTTCAATGTTTTAATTCCTAACAGATTCTCTGGGCATGATTTCGTAAGTAACAAGTCTGTAACTCGCGATAATGGACCCACAGCCAGGGGGACTGGTTCGGATACTTCATTTACAATGGGCTGTCCTGAAAAACCAAGGGAAACATTCTGTGAGCCTGAGAGGGGTGCCCCTGGGACTTCATTATGACTGATCGTTGTGCGGCTTGCCCCTGTGTCAATTAAAAACTTTCTATCTTTTCCCAATACTTGACTGTGTACATAAGGACCTTCTTGATCTACAGGAATTTCAATAAGAGGCAAGCCAAATTCCCTCTCTAGGCTGTTTCATGTGTATCGTTGATACTCTGGATAAGCAGATTGGGCATACTGATACATTTGTTGTGAAACTTGCTGAGTTGCGGCAAGAGGCTGTGGCTGTGATACCGCTACTGTCTGTGCTGTATGAGATGAAGCATGCGTAGGCTGTGTGTTCTGCATGGGCTGTACATTCTGTGAAGTCTGTTGCTGGACTTGATCTTGTCTTGGTGGATGCGGTCTTTCTTTAGTTTTACCTGTTGCTATGTTATGTTTCAGAACTGGACATTCATGTACGTAGTGACCTGGCTTCTTACAATAGTTGCATGTCCCTTTAACGGGAGCTGCAGAATGATTTGTCTGGGTCGTACCCTTTCTGTTTCCGTCGGTATGGACCGACTGGGCTACTAACATTTTCATTTTCGTGTCTTTCATACGTTTCTGTTCCTGATCTTGTTCTTCTCTAATTCTATTCTGATGGTATTGTAACATTTGTAACATCTGGGATGGCGTATTTGCTTGCCATGTACTCTCAACCTTGTATATTCGATTCTTGACTGCTAACAGGGAATTCTCAACTAACTTGGATACAAAAAGATGCGGGTACGACTCGCTACTTGGTTTAAGACCACTATTAATAATAAAACATTTCTCGAATCTTGAATAGAAGTCACTGGTATCTTCGTCGGGTTTCTGTTTACATGCTGAGATTGCATCCCAGTCTTCTTTTCTAGTTGTCAATAATCTTGGCAGAACCTGTACTATCAAACCTGGTAATGCTTTAGTTTTGTCCCCAAGGCCTACCCCTGGGACACGTTTGTTCTCTTCGTCTTCTATTTCTGCCCATACAATCTTTTTCTCTCCCACCTCCCATTCCTTTTCCTTTAATTTCTCGTAGATGCCCGTGGGCAGCAGTACCTTTAACATTTTCATGATATCTTCGTATGTGTAATCCCCCATCAGTAACATGTCTTTAAGTTCTCTGTGAAAACCTGCAGGGTCTTTATCATGGCAGGGTACTAGTTTCTTCATTTCTAATAGTTCTAACTTAGTCAGTGGCGTGTGTACATACACGCGTTTCAAGACATTATCCTCACCCATAACTGGATGTACTTCTCGTAAGGGGTTCTGACTTTCAATGCCACTCAGGCGTTGCATGTGATACATTTTCCTTTCTGGGGGCGGAGCGGGAACATATTCGGAGCTTACAAAAGTGTTATATCTATGTCGTTGTTCTAGAATTATTTGTATTAACTTGGTACTTAGACCTCTCCATCTATCCATGAGTAGTGCTTCTAGTATTTCGGGTAAGGGGCCTGGATCAGAATGTTGGTTTCTGTATTTCGTGAGGAGGTGCTGAATCATGTATACACCTGCTAGTTTCTGCTCGTCTGGGGAAAGGTTCAGAAATGTCTGTGCTACCGTGTCATCATTATATATGTCGGGATTTTCAGACCATAATATGGCTGACCGAGCTAGTTCTTGTTCATCCATAGAATAGAGTACGTGGTACCCCACTCTCTCTCGGAGTCTTTTATCAGTTTCCTGGAACTGATGTTCAGAAGAATTCGGGTTGGTTAAGGCAGAGAGAAAAACTCTCTTGCTTTCTGGACGGATACCTTTCCTAAGGTAAGTTCCTTTACCTACATACGCTATAGTATCTGTAGTCTTTTCTGATTCTTCAGGTCCTTCTTCCTCCTCGGAGGAAGCCTTTTCTTTCTCTTTTTGGTGTATTTCTATCACTGCTTTTCTAATTTTCTTGTACATACTGGCTATGCAAGTCCCCTTGTCGTGTTTTCCTTCAGATATATTTTGACCCCACTTGTTTAGTGCATCTAACTCGCTCTGATCTGTCTCAGGCCTGTCTCGTTCTATTATTAGGCAATTTATGAAGAAACGTAGTATCTGTGCTTGAACGTCAACTTTCTGATGATCCATGGCATCCTGAATACTGTCAGGGTCTTTCCCAGTCTGAACAAACTCATATATTCTATCTAGGCGTTCCTTCATTCCTGCACAGCACAGCAGGAAATCAGTAGCAGATCTTAGCCGTAGTGATGCCATCATCATTATATCGTCTTTACCGGGTACTGGATCATATCTGCAAACTGAAAGGTTTTCTTTGAATATGTCAAGGCGGGGTGACTTGAACGCAAAAGAATTCCGCAAATCCCCGAGCTGTAACCTGCGTGTTAATGGCGGGGTGTGCAGACCCCCAGTTGCACCCCCTGAGGTGGAAGCTTGGGCATTATCTCTCTGTGGAGTCTGTACCTGAACTTGAATTTTTCTTTTAGTAGGATCAGGTAGAAGTGGTTTCGGTAGATCAACTTTAGGTACGGGAAGTGGTGGAGGTGGTGGAACAGCAGTATTCTGTTGTGGTACTGACGGAATATGATCTTGGGGCGGATTACCACCCCCGTCCCTGTCGTTAGGCAGGGCGCGGACAGGCAGATTGGTGTAAGCGGGTACTACATCCTCTAGGTAGGAATTCAGGAATATGTCTTTAGTGGTCTTATGCATTACTTTAGTTGGAACTAATGGTGGCGGCAGATTTTTCGGTATTTCTGAAATGGCCTCAGGCGAACCCTCGGCCGCGAGATACATACCGTTTACGAGGTTATTTCGTGCGCGGTCTACTTGCTCTGATTTTACTTGGATCCCCTCGGTAACTAACTCGTTTTCTTGGGCCTTGTCTGATTCTTTAAGTCTGTCTTCTCTACGTAGTGCTTTTTCAGCACGCTTATGTGATTCCTTACGCCAAAACTCTATGGCGTCTTTCTGAGATTGTCTGGCTTTCTTCTTCCATAGTGCTTCTTCTACCTTCATGATGCACTCGGCATCCCATGTTCCAGTAACAGGCCATCTGTGTCTTTCGTCTAGATGTTTAGTATAGTCGGCCCATAAATCTAGATACAATATGGCATCTAAGCCATGCTTGTGGTACATAAAGTTTCCTGGAGTGTCCCTAGGGGGGATAGGAATTGCTTCCTCTAGTATCCCTTTCCTAGTTCCTATCTGCTTTAACTTGTTGAAAAACGGCATCTTGTTTACTTGATACTGAATGCTCAACCCTAACTACTTAATACTGAATACAGCTAGTTATACAAGAACACAATACTGCACATTAAAAACGGTCACATTCATACCACGACATTAATCACATGAAAAGACATTTTGAAACATATATGACTACCCCCTATAACGGATGTACTGCTAAACAGCACAGATACACTGCTAAAACAGTGCAGAAACTTGAATAACGGATGTACTGCTAAACAGTACAGATACACTGTCTAAAAACAGTGCAGACCGGACTTGTGTACCCAAACCCGTCTAGATACGTCCCAGCAATGGTACTCACCGGGAAGCACGGAAACTGAAGGCCTCGGAAAACTCGACTGGACTGGACTCGACTCGACACGTGGATACTTCGGAAAACTTCGGAAAACTTCGGAAAACTGGTGGGCCTCTTGACACCTCGGACCTTGCTTCTTTCGGCTAGGCTCTGGTCGGGATCCTCCGCACTCCTCACCGCCTCGTCTGGGTACTGATCGCAGTCTTCGTCACCTCCGTGGGCCAGAGGGAGATGCAGGAAATCCTGCCGGTACGCGTAGTTTCCGTCTAACTGATGGCAGGGGACAGAGCTTGCAACGCACCAACCGGCGCGTGAGGTGGGGGAGGGGTCCCTATTCGGGCGCCAAAATGATGTAAATATATAATTTACCGTCTTAATTTCTATGCAGGTAAGTACTTAATCAATAATAACTCAAATCGGAAAGAAAAAAACAGAGTCCGTGGTGTTAGAGTTCTTAGGGGTTTTATTCCTCAAAAAGGAATGGTCTGGACCAGGATATCATGTTCTTCCCACCACAGGGGTGGAAGAAGGGATAGAGCACGCCACATTTTATTGACAGTACATAGCTTATATACTTAATTTACAGCATAGAAAGCAATGCAGTAGGCATAACAGCTGAGAGAAGACAAGATAACAGTATCCACGTGTTACTAGTACGTAATCAGAAGGCGTGGACTAGGCGTGAATTAGAGGTGTGTGCTAGAAACGTCACAGGTAGGTGTCACAAGGGGGTGGCACTAAACAGAAATGTTGCAATGTCAGCAGAAATCGGAAGCTTGGATGCGCGCGCAGCTGCATGACGTGTGATTGACGTGAAACTGGAGGGTGCAGGGGGCTTGACATTTACACTGACGGAAAGAGACAGAAGTCTGGCATGTCAGATCAACTTGTACTTCTATCATATCTGATATCTGATGTTTGGGAACCATATTATCTGAACGGAAAAGGTCTCTGGGGCAGAAGCTATTCTATACTGACTGTGAGTGCGTGTATATGCGCCTGGGTGTCTGCATGAGAAGCGTGGGGCATGGGGCCTTCCATGGGAGCATGGTAACAGAGGCTATGAATTACTTGCACGGAGACAGGTTGGCCCTTTGCCCTGTAGCTGAGGGGGATGTTTACTGAAGCTAGTAGGCAGGAATGTATTTTCGAGGAGCGGAACAGATAACTCGAAGGTTATAGTCAGTCTTGGCAGGCAGCAGGCTGAGCTGAGCGCGGTGGGCCGCGCTGGAAGTAAGTCAGAGTTCACGGGTACAGAGGCAGCCTGGGCTGAAACTTTCAGAGTCAGAAGCCAGAAAAATGGCTCGATGGCAGAAATTCAGGGCCTACTTTGCCAGAGCTGAAAAAACGTGTAAGGTACACTACAAAAAGACGTTGGCATAGCATACTTAGGAACGGACTATTTAACCCATTCAGGGTGGGTCTGAAAGAGGACATGTTAACGTTGGACGCAAATGTATTTGCGTCTTCATAGCTGGCACAGGAGGGAAGTTACATGCACTTTAAGCTGGTACATGGAGACGGTGGGGTACGCGCTAGGGAACACAACTTGACCATAGAATTTATATTTCCTCAAATGCATCCACAGTTGTACACATCAGAATTGTGTAATGTTTCCTCTTTTAGTTGTCACCTAGAAGCCTCTCTGCAAGTGATGTGTCTGGGCATTGCATACATCATGATACTTGATGTACTTTTTATTGTGCCGCCCGACTTGATTTAGATCTGGAAAAGCTACAGGAATTCACTCCAAATGCAACCTTTCAATTCATCTCCTAGGAATTATTTGCCATATTGCTCTCTCTCACAGAACCACATCCACATCCCTTCTCTTCTCGCACCCCTTTCTCTATTCCCTCATTTCACCTCCACTTTCACCAAGTGCAACTATCAGTCTGATTTTCTAGCTCTCTATATTTCTGTCTATCCATCTATATCAGCAAGGGCCAGATGTAGGTAGCTAAATACCTGTCGGTAACGGCCGAAAATCGGTGAATTTCTCATTGCCGACCGGTATTTAGCCCTTTCTAATGCAGGAGGCTGGAAATAAGGATTCGGTAATTTACCTATTCCTTATTTTAAGGAATCGGTAATTTACCGATTCCTTATTTTAAGGAATCTGTAAAATACCAATTCCTTAAAACCTATGTAGGTAGCACTTCAGTGAGTGCATTTTTGCTTTACGGATTTGTTATTTACCACCAACTACAAGTTGGTGGTAAATACTGAATGCCTTTAAAAAAGGAATAATTTGCTTTTTTCAAGGTGCCATGTGGCAGACATACATGTCCTACGGGCATGTATGTCTGCCACATGTGTACACATGCACAATTCAGGGGTGCAACAGGGTGTCAATGTGACACCCTGCCACCCTTGAATATGCTCCCGCTATTACCGATTCGGTAAATACCGAATCGGTAATAGTGAATGGCTTCCCATTCATTCCTATGGGCCTCCAGGCCCATAGGAATGAATGGGAAGGTATTCCTTATTACCGAATCGGTATTACTGAATCGGTAATAAGGAATATTACCCAATCAGTAAATTTTACCGATTTTTTACCTACATCATATTTACCAATTCCTAAATACCTTGCGGTAAAATTTGGTATTTAGGAATCGGTAAAATGAGATTACCTACATCTGGCCCTAAATCTTTTACTCTCTCCCTTTCTGCCTTTCATTCCCTCTATCTCCATACCTCCTCCTCACTTGTTGTGGAACACGTCTGTAATTCTTCTTATAACTTGTTTTGCCCCTCTCTTGTTGTTCCTCTTTTGATCTACCTATGTTCTTCACTCTGTCCCTCAGTTTTCCTACCTTTGTCTCTCAGTCTACAAATCCCTTCACTCGTGTGTGTACCCTGTAGGCTTTACTTCAGTTCTTGTTTTATCTCTCATACCCCTATTCCTTCTTTCATTTGATATCTCTCCTTGGAGTTTTATTTCATTTCTCTGTCTCATAAAACCTTCCCTTTTATCTCTAGTAGGGCTGGGCGTAGTTTGCGTAGCGCCACTACGCACACTACGCAGAATTTTTTGGGAAAAAAGTGTAAAACGGGGGCATGTCCTGAGGGTCAGTGTGCCCGGGACAGGGGTCCCTCGTGCCTGGGCAGACTCCCTGATCTCCCCGGGCCGGTTGGAGCCCGGGAGCCCTGCAGCCCCGGAGCCCTGCAGTCCCCGAGCCCTGGAGCCCCGGAGCCCTGCAGCCCGCAGAGCCCTGCAGTCCCCGAGCCCTGGAGCCCTGCAGCCCCGGAGCCCTGCAGTCCCCGAGCCCTGGAGCCCGGAGCCCTGCAGCCCCCAGAGCCCTGCAGCCCCGGAGCCCTGCAGTCCCGAGCCCTGGAGCCCCCAGAGCCCTGCAGCCCCGGAGCCCTGCAGCCCCAGAGCCCTGCAGTCTCCGAGCCCCGGAGCCCCGCATCCCCCGAGCCCTGCAAGGGCAGGCAGGAGCCCTCCAGCGGAGGCTCGGGGCAGGCAGATTGGCGTCATTTCGGTCCCGGCCATCTGGTCGCCCCTCTTGCCTCGGCCATCTGGTCGCGCCCAATGCTTTCCTATGGGGCGACCAGATGGCCGGGCTTCCCTGGAAGTCCTGATGAGGTGCCAATTGCCTCCCGGATCCCAGGCAGGGCTCCAGGAGGCCGGGCACGTTCGCGCCCTGGGTCCCCTCTGTGACCTCGTGTGCACGGATTACAAGAAAGGGGGGTAATTTTCCTCCAGATTACTAGGGGCAAGGGTATGCCCGGACACCCTCCTGGCGCTGGTGGTTCCCTGCCAGGGACCAAATGGGCTGTGTTCCCGGGCAACACCTCCCAGGCATCCGGGGCTCCCACCTTCAGCCCGCAGCTTGGCAAAGTACCCGGGACGGGCTCCATGGGTCCCGGGCCCTGCAGCCCCGGAGCCCCGCAGCCCAGGGGCCCTGCAGCCCCAGAGCCCTGCAGCCCCGGAGCCCCGGAGCCCTGCAGTCCCCGGAGCCCTGCAGCCCTGCAGCCCTGCAGCCCCGGAACCCCGGAGCCCCGGAACCCTGCAGCCCTGCAGCCCCGGAGCCCCGGAGCCCTGCAGCCCCGGAGAGTGGGCAGGTGGGAGCCCTACCGCGAAGGCCTCGGGTGGGCAGATGGGGAGTCCCGTCAGTACCGGCAATCTGGTCGCCCCTCTCCCCTCGGCCATCTGGTCACCCGCAATGCTTTCTTATGGGGCGACCAGATGGCCGGGCTTCCCTGGAAGTCCCGATGAGGAGCCATTCGCCTCCCGTATCCCAGCCAGGGCTCCAGGAGGTCGGGCACGTTTGCGCCTAGGGCACCCTGAGCCTCGCGGTGTGCACTTGTTTCCAGAACGAGGGGTAGCCTTCCTCCAGATTACTAGGGACAAGGTACTCTGGGACCCCTCTTGTCTAGCGGTCCTCAGCCGGCAGCTAGACAGGCCAGGATGCCGCCCCAGCCCCGGTCCGTCCCTGGGTCTGCTGCGTGGCAGGATGCCCTGGATAGGGTCCGGGAGGGCCCGGGCCTGGTGTCCCCGTCCCCCCGGCCTGTCGCACTGCCCGGGACGGCGGGGGTTCAGTTGTGCCCGAGGAGCCTGGCTGGGTTCAAGACCTCCGGCCGGGGCTCTGTCCAGGGGCCTGTCGCGTGGCAGGGTGCCGGTGACGGGGTCCGGAGGGCCCGGGGAGGCTTCTCCAGCGCCTCGGGGCCTGGGAACCCCTGCGGGATCCAGGGGCACTGCCAGGCCCCGGGTGGGGTGCTCTGGCCCAGGGCCCTGTCCCCCGGCCTAGGGCCCAGTCCGCTGCACTGCCAAAGGCCCGGGACGGGGTTCCGTGGTGCCCGGGGAGCCTCCCCGCGCTTGGCTGGGTTCAGGAGCTCCGTCTGGGGCCCCTGAGGGCCCCTGGGAGGGTGGCCTCCCCACTCGGGGCTCTGTCCTGGGTCCTGCCCTGTGGCAGGGTGCCTGGGACGGGGTCTGGAGGGCCTGGGGTAGGCTTCCCCTGCGCCTCAGGGGATGGGAGCCCCGGCTGGGTCCAGGGGCCCCGCAGGGCCCCGGGTTGCGTGCTCGGGCCCTGTCCCCCTGGCCTGCCGCACAGCCAAAGGCCCGGGACGGGGGTTCCGTGGTGCCTGGGGAGCCTCCCCTTGCTCGGTTGGCTTCAGGAGCCCCGTCCGCAGCCCCTTAGGGCCCGGGGAAGGGTGGCCTCGCCACCCGGGGCTCCGTCCTGGGTCCTGCCGACCTGCAGGGTGCCCGGGACGGGGTCCGGAGGGTCCAGGCGGCTTCCCTTTCGTGCCCTGCCATCTGGTCGCCCAGATCCCCTTGGCCATCTGGTTGCCCGGATCCCATCGGCCATCTGGTTGCCCGCAATACTTTCCTATGGGGTGACCAGATGGCCGGACTTCCCTGGAAGTCCCGATGAGGTGCCATTCGCCTCCCGGATCCCTGCGAGGGCTCCAGGAGGTCGAGTACTTTCGCGCCTTGGGTCCCCTGAGCCTCGCGGTGCGCACTTGTTCCCAGAAAGAGGGGTAGCCTTTCTCCGGGTCACTAGGGACAAGGTACTCTGGGACCCCTCACGGCCTAGCGGTCCTCAGCCGGCAGCTGGATGGGCCAGGATGCCGCCCCAGGTGCGGGTCCGTCCCTGGGCCTGCCACGTGGCTGGAAGCCCTGGATGGGGTCCGGGAGGGCCCGGGGAGGCGTCCCCTGTGCCTCCGGGCTCCGGGTCGGGTGCCCCGGCTCTGGGCTCCGTCCCCAGGCCTGCCGCACTGCCAAAGGAACGGGACGGGGTTCCGTGGTGCCCGGGGAGCCTCCCCTTGCTCGGCTGGGTTCAGGAGCTCCGTCCAGAGCCCCTGAGTGGCCCAGGGGAGGATAGCCTCTCCACCCGGGGCTCCGTCCTGGGATCTGCCGTGTGGCAGGGTGCCTGGGACAGGGTCTGGAGGGCCCGGGGTAGGCTTCCCCTGTGCCTCCAGGCCTGGGAGCGCCTGCTGGGTCCAGGGGCCCCGCCGGGCCCTGGGTCGGGTGCTCGGGCCCAGGGCCCTGTCCCCCCGGCCTGCCGCACTGCCAAAGGCCCGGGACGTGGGTTCCGTGGTGCCCGGGGAGCCTCCGCTTGCTCGGCTGGCTTCAGGAGACCCGTCCGGGGCCCCAGGGTGCGTGAGCCCCCTGTTCTGCAAGCCATCAGAGGGTCCGGGCACTGGGGACGGGGCTCCACCGGAACTCGGGGAGGCTCTCCCCGGCCTGGCTAGGGTTCGGAAGGTGGGACCGGGCCCGGGGCTTAAGCTCCGTCCGGCCGGCCCCGGGGTGCATGAGCCCCCCCTCCTGCAAGCCATCAGAGGGTCCGGGCGCTGGGGACAGGGCTCCACCGGGGCCCGGGAAGGCTCTCCCCGGCCTGGCTAGGGTTCGGAAGGTGGGACCGGGCCCAGGGCTTGAGCTCCGTCCGGCCGGGCCTGGGGTGCGTGAGCCCCCCTGCCCTGCAAGCCATCAGAGGGTCCGGGCGCTGGGGACGGGGCTCCATCGGGGCCCGGGGAGGCTCTCCCCAGCCTGGCTAGGGTTCGGTAGCTGGGACCGGGCCCGGGGCTTGAGCTCAGTCCGGCCAGGCCCGGGGTGCGTGAGCCCCCGTCCTGCAAGCCATCAGAGGGTCCGGGCACTGGTGACGGGCCTCCACCGGGGCCCGGGGAGGCACTCCCCGGCCTGGCTAGGGTTCGGAAGCTTGGATCGGGCCCAGGGAGCAGGTGTGGCTGGCTTCATCCACTACGCTGTCAGAGCGTAGCTTTCTGCCCACCCCTAATCTCTAGTCATGCTCTCTCCTGTAAGTCCCACTCACTTCACTGCCGTTTACCCTTTCAACTTCCTGTACTATTCACCTAATGTTATATTCTGTTGTGTCCCATGTATTTTCTTGCTGTAGAGCGAAATAGAAATTGCTCCTGTGTTTAGTAGCAGAGCTAAACCCAAAGGAGAATCCTCTGGTGGAATTTTCTTGATCATTTTTCCCCTTTCACAAAGGAAATTCCACAGCTGGATTGTACTCTAGGTTTCGCGCTACTTAATGGACTGCCAATAGACTCTAAACTAAGCCATGCACTGAGGGAAAGAGCTAGAATAGGGTGGTGTCAATTCTTTATATTCATAGAACAGGAAACCATTGATACCCTCATCCGCCTTGATCTCCTCTCCATAATTTCTTCTGTCATTCAACTTCCTGTCTCTATCCTCTCCACTTTTGCTTTCCAGCGTTTGATCTCTCTCTCTATCTTCACCAGTTTTTGCCTCCTCTCTCAACTTTCTTTCACCACTTCTTCTCTCTAATCTTTTCCCCCTCCCTCCCTCTGTCTGCATTGCTGGCATTATTATCCTCCCTCGTCTGTCTTTATTTTGTTTTCCCGTTCATTTCCTTTTTCCTCTTCCCCTCTTTTTGTCATTCTTCTCTGCCATGTCTCACTTCTCATTTTGTATCTCCACATTGCACCCTTCACTCAATCCATTTTGTTATTCTCTCATACATTTCTTTTCCCCCTTCCCTTTGTCATAGGGTCCATGGATGAATATTTTTCACAGTGATGTTATCAAAAAATAATTGAGTTGTCAAAAAAAGTTTTCTTTTTCTCCTATCGGTTGTTATGCATCATTGTTTATTTTTAATCAATGAAAAGCGGAATCACCATCACAATTTTTAAGTTGACACCGTGCTGGCAGGCACCTAGGCCCACCTGGCTCTTGCTGGAGACAAAGGCAGCATGTCTTAAAAGGCTGAGTAATCTGCCTCACTGCACAGTCTCTTCCCCCCCCTGTAACGTTAGTGCTGGCTGTGAAACGTTAGTGCTGGCTGTGATGCTCAAAAACAGCAGTGCCGCTCCCTGAGGCTTCACTATAGTGCTCAGACACTCAGGATGGGAGGGGGCCAACCACATGCTATGCTTCCTCACCTCAGTTTGGCCCATCGCAAAATAATTCACATACCACTATTTTCTTTATTTAGCAAAAAAGGATAAACATTCATGAAGACAACCATTGTAACTATCCCGACCTTACTAATACATAAAGGCCCACATGCATCAAGCATTTTTGGAGTCGCAAACGGTGCGATTCCTTAAAATCGGCCGTTTGCGATTCCAAAAATGCTTTTTGAGATGCATCAAGCTATTTTAGAAATCGCAACATTTTTGGGATTTCTAAAATTGCGATTGCTTTTAAGAAATCGCAAATTTGCGATTTCTTAAAAGCAATGCATGATTACTTTTTAAATTGCGAATTCGCAATTAGAGGGATAAATTTACCGAGTGGTTGAACCACTCTGTAAATTTGCAAAAAGTTTAAAAAACGCAGAAAATGCATTTTTAAAACATTCATGTTACAGACACATATGTCCTTAGGATATGTGTGTGTGCAACATGATGCGAAAAATACATTTCAGGGGTGCACGGGGGGGTCCTTTGGACCCCCCCCTGCACCCATGAAATGCATTAACAAATTGCGATTTTCAAAGTGAAAATCGCAATTTGCTAATGCCTTCCCATTGCTTCCTATGCCCATAGGAACCAATGGGAATAGCGAATTCGCAAATTGTATTTCAGTAATTTATGCGATTCGGTAAAAATTGCGATTTTTACCGAATCGCATAAATTTACCGAAAATAATCATGCATCCCGTTTTGCGAATTCTAAATTGCGAATCGCTATTTTTCGCACTTTAGAACTCGCAAAATCCCGGGATGATGCATGTGGGCCAAAATCCCTATCCATTCCCTTCACCCCAACTTGCTTAACATTTCTTAAAAAACATTTTCTTCCACCTTATTCCTTTCTTTCTTCATTTACTGCCTTTATCTTTGCATTCCCAATCTCACGATCTCCCTCCATCAAGCATCGCCAGGAGATCTGTTCTACTATTGTTCAAAGCCACATCATTTATTCCTCACCTCCCCTATGTTCTGTCCTCCCCCCAAGTAATGGGCATGCCCTCTCAAGACTTTCCACCCGCAAAAATACCACCACCCAGGAAAACCAAAACAGTTTTACTGCCCCATCAAATTGTCATTGTATATTCCCCACTATATATTAACTTTCTAGAACACCAAAGTGTTTCCATAATTTTTCAAACATTTCCCTCATTTCGAATAAATAGTAAGCTTGACCATATTGCACTAAATGAACGCCATCAGACTGAAACATATGTGCATCTCTTTCTGTAATATTCTTATGAGACAATACAGTGATACAGAGGTTGGAATAAAAAAAATCTAATTGCTCTATTTAACTTTGTTATCACTTTATCTATTGCTGTATCACTTTTTGCCCCTCCCCAATGTCTTCTTGGTATAAATTCAGTCCAAATATGCATGTACCCCCGCACTTATTTTTATCACACTTTCATTTTTGTTAACAATGTTAAACCAGATAATTGGACTAAATCCTTTTCACCCAGATGAATATCTGGGCATCCCCTAGTTGCACAGAGATCTACTATAGTTGGCAGCAGCCTACCACATCTCATTCCACTTTTTCCTTTCCATACCACCTCATGTCTGTTACTCGGACGTCCAAGTGAGCAGCTATAAATGTGTTGCTCTGCATACAATGCTGTCCATTTTACGAATGAATGTCTAACTTCTTAGGTAACCATTTTTAGTGAAAGTGGGCCATGCATGCAACATAAATGAAAAGAAACAGTAATTTGCAAAGTGTTACTTATTAGAAATGTTAACATTCTTATGTATATCTCACAGCATTTTGATTTCCATCTTACCAATTATTTTTATCACTGCCCTTGACCAACCCAATCCTGCTGCCTCAGTAGCTGCCCAATACGAAAGGCATGTGTCCCATATCGTTTAGGGTCCTTGCCAAATAGTTTCAATGCAAGTCTTAAAACAGCTAATAAATTTGATATAGTAACTCTTTTACCGTCCGAACAACAGAATATTTTGTTTTCCTTCTTCCTGAATCTTTTTTGAAAAACTCTCCATTCCTCCACTGGGCAGCAACCAGCTACCCCACTCTTGTTTAAGCATATTCATTAACATTTTCCTCTTCCTATTTGATCTTTCTTAGATACCATTAACAAATCCTTATTCTATGAGGTTCCAAATCTATTTAATCCCTTTATATGCCTGCTTTCTCTCTCAAACCTAGTAACTCTGATGGACTAAAGGCACCAAAAAAAAAACATACCATACATAACCTAAATACTAACGCTTCAAATTCATCATAACAGCAAACTGATAATTGCATTTACAATTGTTGCAACAAATCAAAAGTCACTGGCTGTCTTACCAATTTTTTATAGTGTTCTTTACTCAACCCTTTCAGGACTTTTGTCACTAAAAATGCCTGTCAATTTCCCTGAAATACTTGTGTGTGACATAACTTTTTCTATCATATGCAACACAAATCCTAAAATAACCTTCTCATTTTTTGACACAATATATCTGTTCCAAAATGTAGTGTTACAATAACTTAAGAATTCTCTCCATGCTTGCTGATATAGACGTTCCTACAAGTTTGACTACCCTTATTCTACCCAGGCTCAAATGTTCTGTGAGATCTGTGTCTTGCTGCTGTCTGCACCCAGTGCCAGGCTGCAAAACGCTGCCAATGAAATCGAGCTAGAGCGCCTGTGATTTTATTTCTTGTTCCTGGAACATTTTGTGCCTTAAAAACAATATTAAGCTGTAAACATGTTAGAATAAATGCTCTTAATAAACGCAAAGCTCTAGCTTTTTGCTTATTGACCAATTCTACTACTGTCATATTGTCCACATTATGTTTTTAGAATAACAAGGGGACCCTGGAAGTTAGTTGGGACCTAAGGTGCAAGTCATTTCTAGAGAAACAGTGGTCCCTTTCAGGAGAGCATATTAAGTAATATAGCACTGAAATACAATGATCCCTATGTTTTACATTCACAATGGAATATTTTATTTGTTCGAAGGAGAAAGAAAATAATGATGGAATATAAAAGATAGGCAATATGTAACAAAAGGAGAAGTCAACAAGACTGTCAGAACTCAGGCATTGAACAATATGTGGCTAAAGCATACACAATGGCGATGCAACAATGATATTTTACCTTTGCACATAATGAAAATAATGAGTGAACAAATTAAGTCAAGGTACTAAAGTCGGCGGCATTTCGATCGCTATCAGGATAGAGGGATCATCACCAGGACACAACACATTATTCCTGAGAGAATGCCTAAACACAAGTATACATAGGAATTAGTCAGTGTGAAAAGACATTTTGAAACATATATGACTACCCCCTATAACGGATGTACTGCTAAACAGCACAGATACACTGCTAAAACAGTGCAGAAACTTGAATAACGGATGTACTGCTAAACAGTACAGATACACTGTCTAAAAACAGTGCAGACCGGACTTGTGTACCCAAACCCGTCTAGATACGTCCCAGCAATGGTACTCACCGGGAAGCACGGAAACTGAAGGCCTCGGAAAACTCGACTGGACTGGACTCGACTCGACACGTGGATACTTCGGAAAACTTCGGAAAACTTCGGAAAACTGGTGGGCCTCTTGACACCTCGGACCTTGCTTCTTTCGGCTAGGCTCTGGTCGGGATCCTCCGCACTCCTCACCGCCTCGTCTGGGTACTGATCGCAGTCTTCGTCACCTCCGTGGGCCAGAGGGAGATGCAGGAAATCCTGCCGGTACGCGTAGTTTCCGTCTAACTGATGGCAGGGGACAGAGCTTGCAACGCACCAACCGGCGCGTGAGGTGGGGGAGGGGTCCCTATTCGGGCGCCAAAATGATGTAAATATATAATTTACCGTCTTAATTTCTATGCAGGTAAGTACTTAATCAATAATAACTCAAATCGGAAAGAAAAAAACAGAGTCCGTGGTGTTAGAGTTCTTAGGGGTTTTATTCCTCAAAAAGGAATGGTCTGGACCAGGATATCATGTTCTTCCCACCACAGGGGTGGAAGAAGGGATAGAGCACGCCACATTTTATTGACAGTACATAGCTTATATACTTAATTTACAGCATAGAAAGCAATGCAGTAGGCATAACAGCTGAGAGAAGACAAGATAACAGTATCCACGTGTTACTAGTACGTAATCAGAAGGCGTGGACTAGGCGTGAATTAGAGGTGTGTGCTAGAAACGTCACAGGTAGGTGTCACAAGGGGGTGGCACTAAACAGAAATGTTGCAATGTCAGCAGAAATCGGAAGCTTGGATGCGCGCGCAGCTGCATGACGTGTGATTGACGTGAAACTGGAGGGTGCAGGGGGCTTGACATTTACACTGACGGAAAGAGACAGAAGTCTGGCATGTCAGATCAACTTGTACTTCTATCATATCTGATATCTGATGTTTGGGAACCATATTATCTGAACGGAAAAGGTCTCTGGGGCAGAAGCTATTCTATACTGACTGTGAGTGCGTGTATATGCGCCTGGGTGTCTGCATGAGAAGCGTGGGGCATGGGGCCTTCCATGGGAGCATGGTAACAGAGGCTATGAATTACTTGCACGGAGACAGGTTGGCCCTTTGCCCTGTAGCTGAGGGGGATGTTTACTGAAGCTAGTAGGCAGGAATGTATTTTCGAGGAGCGGAACAGATAACTCGAAGGTTATAGTCAGTCTTGGCAGGCAGCAGGCTGAGCTGAGCGCGGTGGGCCGCGCTGGAAGTAAGTCAGAGTTCACGGGTACAGAGGCAGCCTGGGCTGAAACTTTCAGAGTCAGAAGCCAGAAAAATGGCTCGATGGCAGAAATTCAGGGCCTACTTTGCCAGAGCTGAAAAAACGTGTAAGGTACACTACAAAAAGACGTTGGCATAGCATACTTAGGAACGGACTATTTAACCCATTCAGGGTGGGTCTGAAAGAGGACATGTTAACGTTGGACGCAAATGTATTTGCGTCTTCATAGCTGGCACAGGAGGGAAGTTACATGCACTTTAAGCTGGTACATGGAGACGGTGGGGTACGCGCTAGGGAACACAACTTGACCATAGAATTTATATTTCCTCAAATGCATCCACAGTTGTACACATCAGAATTGTGTAATGTTTCCTCTTTTAGTTGTCACCTAGAAGCCTCTCTGCAAGTGATGTGTCTGGGCATTGCATACATCATGATACTTGATGTACTTTTTATTGTGCCGCCCGACTTGATTTAGATCTGGAAAAGCTACAGGAATTCACTCCAAATGCAACCTTTCAATTCATCTCCTAGGAATTATTTGCCATATTGCTCTCTCTCACAGAACCACATCCACATCCCTTCTCTTCTCGCACCCCTTTCTCTATTCCCTCATTTCACCTCCACTTTCACCAAGTGCAACTATCAGTCTGATTTTCTAGCTCTCTATATTTCTGTCTATCCATCTATATCAGCAAGGGCCAGATGTAGGTAGCTAAATACCTGTCGGTAACGGCCGAAAATCGGTGAATTTCTCATTGCCGACCGGTATTTAGCCCTTTCTAATGCAGGAGGCTGGAAATAAGGATTCGGTAATTTACCTATTCCTTATTTTAAGGAATCGGTAATTTACCGATTCCTTATTTTAAGGAATCTGTAAAATACCAATTCCTTAAAACCTATGTAGGTAGCACTTCAGTGAGTGCATTTTTGCTTTACGGATTTGTTATTTACCACCAACTACAAGTTGGTGGTAAATACTGAATGCCTTTAAAAAAGGAATAATTTGCTTTTTTCAAGGTGCCATGTGGCAGACATACATGTCCTACGGGCATGTATGTCTGCCACATGTGTACACATGCACAATTCAGGGGTGCAACAGGGTGTCAATGTGACACCCTGCCACCCTTGAATATGCTCCCGCTATTACCGATTCGGTAAATACCGAATCGGTAATAGTGAATGGCCCTGCAGCCCCAGAGCCCTGCAGCCCCGGAGCCCCGGAGCCCTGCAGTCCCCGGAGCCCTGCAGCCCTGCAGCCCTGCAGCCCCGGAACCCCGGAGCCCCGGAACCCTGCAGCCCTGCAGCCCCGGAGCCCCGGAGCCCTGCAGCCCCGGAGAGTGGGCAGGTGGGAGCCCTACCGCGAAGGCCTCGGGTGGGCAGATGGGGAGTCCCGTCAGTACCGGCAATCTGGTCGCCCCTCTCCCCTCGGCCATCTGGTCACCCGCAATGCTTTCTTATGGGGCGACCAGATGGCCGGGCTTCCCTGGAAGTCCCGATGAGGAGCCATTCGCCTCCCGTATCCCAGCCAGGGCTCCAGGAGGTCGGGCACGTTTGCGCCTAGGGCACCCTGAGCCTCGCGGTGTGCACTTGTTTCCAGAACGAGGGGTAGCCTTCCTCCAGATTACTAGGGACAAGGTACTCTGGGACCCCTCTTGTCTAGCGGTCCTCAGCCGGCAGCTAGACAGGCCAGGATGCCGCCCCAGCCCCGGTCCGTCCCTGGGTCTGCTGCGTGGCAGGATGCCCTGGATAGGGTCCGGGAGGGCCCGGGCCTGGTGTCCCCGTCCCCCCGGCCTGTCGCACTGCCCGGGACGGCGGGGGTTCAGTTGTGCCCGAGGAGCCTGGCTGGGTTCAAGACCTCCGGCCGGGGCTCTGTCCAGGGGCCTGTCGCGTGGCAGGGTGCCGGTGACGGGGTCCGGAGGGCCCGGGGAGGCTTCTCCAGCGCCTCGGGGCCTGGGAACCCCTGCGGGATCCAGGGGCACTGCCAGGCCCCGGGTGGGGTGCTCTGGCCCAGGGCCCTGTCCCCCGGCCTAGGGCCCAGTCCGCTGCACTGCCAAAGGCCCGGGACGGGGTTCCGTGGTGCCCGGGGAGCCTCCCCGCGCTTGGCTGGGTTCAGGAGCTCCGTCTGGGGCCCCTGAGGGCCCCTGGGAGGGTGGCCTCCCCACTCGGGGCTCTGTCCTGGGTCCTGCCCTGTGGCAGGGTGCCTGGGACGGGGTCTGGAGGGCCTGGGGTAGGCTTCCCCTGCGCCTCAGGGGATGGGAGCCCCGGCTGGGTCCAGGGGCCCCGCAGGGCCCCGGGTTGCGTGCTCGGGCCCTGTCCCCCTGGCCTGCCGCACAGCCAAAGGCCCGGGACGGGGGTTCCGTGGTGCCTGGGGAGCCTCCCCTTGCTCGGTTGGCTTCAGGAGCCCCGTCCGCAGCCCCTTAGGGCCCGGGGAAGGGTGGCCTCGCCACCCGGGGCTCCGTCCTGGGTCCTGCCGACCTGCAGGGTGCCCGGGACGGGGTCCGGAGGGTCCAGGCGGCTTCCCTTTCGTGCCCTGCCATCTGGTCGCCCAGATCCCCTTGGCCATCTGGTTGCCCGGATCCCATCGGCCATCTGGTTGCCCGCAATACTTTCCTATGGGGTGACCAGATGGCCGGACTTCCCTGGAAGTCCCGATGAGGTGCCATTCGCCTCCCGGATCCCTGCGAGGGCTCCAGGAGGTCGAGTACTTTCGCGCCTTGGGTCCCCTGAGCCTCGCGGTGCGCACTTGTTCCCAGAAAGAGGGGTAGCCTTTCTCCGGGTCACTAGGGACAAGGTACTCTGGGACCCCTCACGGCCTAGCGGTCCTCAGCCGGCAGCTGGATGGGCCAGGATGCCGCCCCAGGTGCGGGTCCGTCCCTGGGCCTGCCACGTGGCTGGAAGCCCTGGATGGGGTCCGGGAGGGCCCGGGGAGGCGTCCCCTGTGCCTCCGGGCTCCGGGTCGGGTGCCCCGGCTCTGGGCTCCGTCCCCAGGCCTGCCGCACTGCCAAAGGAACGGGACGGGGTTCCGTGGTGCCCGGGGAGCCTCCCCTTGCTCGGCTGGGTTCAGGAGCTCCGTCCAGAGCCCCTGAGTGGCCCAGGGGAGGATAGCCTCTCCACCCGGGGCTCCGTCCTGGGATCTGCCGTGTGGCAGGGTGCCTGGGACAGGGTCTGGAGGGCCCGGGGTAGGCTTCCCCTGTGCCTCCAGGCCTGGGAGCGCCTGCTGGGTCCAGGGGCCCCGCCGGGCCCTGGGTCGGGTGCTCGGGCCCAGGGCCCTGTCCCCCCGGCCTGCCGCACTGCCAAAGGCCCGGGACGTGGGTTCCGTGGTGCCCGGGGAGCCTCCGCTTGCTCGGCTGGCTTCAGGAGACCCGTCCGGGGCCCCAGGGTGCGTGAGCCCCCTGTTCTGCAAGCCATCAGAGGGTCCGGGCACTGGGGACGGGGCTCCACCGGAACTCGGGGAGGCTCTCCCCGGCCTGGCTAGGGTTCGGAAGGTGGGACCGGGCCCGGGGCTTAAGCTCCGTCCGGCCGGCCCCGGGGTGCATGAGCCCCCCCTCCTGCAAGCCATCAGAGGGTCCGGGCGCTGGGGACAGGGCTCCACCGGGGCCCGGGAAGGCTCTCCCCGGCCTGGCTAGGGTTCGGAAGGTGGGACCGGGCCCAGGGCTTGAGCTCCGTCCGGCCGGGCCTGGGGTGCGTGAGCCCCCCTGCCCTGCAAGCCATCAGAGGGTCCGGGCGCTGGGGACGGGGCTCCATCGGGGCCCGGGGAGGCTCTCCCCAGCCTGGCTAGGGTTCGGTAGCTGGGACCGGGCCCGGGGCTTGAGCTCAGTCCGGCCAGGCCCGGGGTGCGTGAGCCCCCGTCCTGCAAGCCATCAGAGGGTCCGGGCACTGGTGACGGGCCTCCACCGGGGCCCGGGGAGGCACTCCCCGGCCTGGCTAGGGTTCGGAAGCTTGGATCGGGCCCAGGGAGCAGGTGTGGCTGGCTTCATCCACTACGCTGTCAGAGCGTAGCTTTCTGCCCACCCCTAATCTCTAGTCATGCTCTCTCCTGTAAGTCCCACTCACTTCACTGCCGTTTACCCTTTCAACTTCCTGTACTATTCACCTAATGTTATATTCTGTTGTGTCCCATGTATTTTCTTGCTGTAGAGCGAAATAGAAATTGCTCCTGTGTTTAGTAGCAGAGCTAAACCCAAAGGAGAATCCTCTGGTGGAATTTTCTTGATCATTTTTCCCCTTTCACAAAGGAAATTCCACAGCTGGATTGTACTCTAGGTTTCGCGCTACTTAATGGACTGCCAATAGACTCTAAACTAAGCCATGCACTGAGGGAAAGAGCTAGAATAGGGTGGTGTCAATTCTTTATATTCATAGAACAGGAAACCATTGATACCCTCATCCGCCTTGATCTCCTCTCCATAATTTCTTCTGTCATTCAACTTCCTGTCTCTATCCTCTCCACTTTTGCTTTCCAGCGTTTGATCTCTCTCTCTATCTTCACCAGTTTTTGCCTCCTCTCTCAACTTTCTTTCACCACTTCTTCTCTCTAATCTTTTCCCCCTCCCTCCCTCTGTCTGCATTGCTGGCATTATTATCCTCCCTCGTCTGTCTTTATTTTGTTTTCCCGTTCATTTCCTTTTTCCTCTTCCCCTCTTTTTGTCATTCTTCTCTGCCATGTCTCACTTCTCATTTTGTATCTCCACATTGCACCCTTCACTCAATCCATTTTGTTATTCTCTCATACATTTCTTTTCCCCCTTCCCTTTGTCATAGGGTCCATGGATGAATATTTTTCACAGTGATGTTATCAAAAAATAATTGAGTTGTCAAAAAAAGTTTTCTTTTTCTCCTATCGGTTGTTATGCATCATTGTTTATTTTTAATCAATGAAAAGCGGAATCACCATCACAATTTTTAAGTTGACACCGTGCTGGCAGGCACCTAGGCCCACCTGGCTCTTGCTGGAGACAAAGGCAGCATGTCTTAAAAGGCTGAGTAATCTGCCTCACTGCACAGTCTCTTCCCCCCCCTGTAACGTTAGTGCTGGCTGTGAAACGTTAGTGCTGGCTGTGATGCTCAAAAACAGCAGTGCCGCTCCCTGAGGCTTCACTATAGTGCTCAGACACTCAGGATGGGAGGGGGCCAACCACATGCTATGCTTCCTCACCTCAGTTTGGCCCATCGCAAAATAATTCACATACCACTATTTTCTTTATTTAGCAAAAAAGGATAAACATTCATGAAGACAACCATTGTAACTATCCCGACCTTACTAATACATAAAGGCCCACATGCATCAAGCATTTTTGGAGTCGCAAACGGTGCGATTCCTTAAAATCGGCCGTTTGCGATTCCAAAAATGCTTTTTGAGATGCATCAAGCTATTTTAGAAATCGCAACATTTTTGGGATTTCTAAAATTGCGATTGCTTTTAAGAAATCGCAAATTTGCGATTTCTTAAAAGCAATGCATGATTACTTTTTAAATTGCGAATTCGCAATTAGAGGGATAAATTTACCGAGTGGTTGAACCACTCTGTAAATTTGCAAAAAGTTTAAAAAACGCAGAAAATGCATTTTTAAAACATTCATGTTACAGACACATATGTCCTTAGGATATGTGTGTGTGCAACATGATGCGAAAAATACATTTCAGGGGTGCACGGGGGGGTCCTTTGGACCCCCCCCTGCACCCATGAAATGCATTAACAAATTGCGATTTTCAAAGTGAAAATCGCAATTTGCTAATGCCTTCCCATTGCTTCCTATGCCCATAGGAACCAATGGGAATAGCGAATTCGCAAATTGTATTTCAGTAATTTATGCGATTCGGTAAAAATTGCGATTTTTACCGAATCGCATAAATTTACCGAAAATAATCATGCATCCCGTTTTGCGAATTCTAAATTGCGAATCGCTATTTTTCGCACTTTAGAACTCGCAAAATCCCGGGATGATGCATGTGGGCCAAAATCCCTATCCATTCCCTTCACCCCAACTTGCTTAACATTTCTTAAAAAACATTTTCTTCCACCTTATTCCTTTCTTTCTTCATTTACTGCCTTTATCTTTGCATTCCCAATCTCACGATCTCCCTCCATCAAGCATCGCCAGGAGATCTGTTCTACTATTGTTCAAAGCCACATCATTTATTCCTCACCTCCCCTATGTTCTGTCCTCCCCCCAAGTAATGGGCATGCCCTCTCAAGACTTTCCACCCGCAAAAATACCACCACCCAGGAAAACCAAAACAGTTTTACTGCCCCATCAAATTGTCATTGTATATTCCCCACTATATATTAACTTTCTAGAACACCAAAGTGTTTCCATAATTTTTCAAACATTTCCCTCATTTCGAATAAATAGTAAGCTTGACCATATTGCACTAAATGAACGCCATCAGACTGAAACATATGTGCATCTCTTTCTGTAATATTCTTATGAGACAATACAGTGATACAGAGGTTGGAATAAAAAAAATCTAATTGCTCTATTTAACTTTGTTATCACTTTATCTATTGCTGTATCACTTTTTGCCCCTCCCCAATGTCTTCTTGGTATAAATTCAGTCCAAATATGCATGTACCCCCGCACTTATTTTTATCACACTTTCATTTTTGTTAACAATGTTAAACCAGATAATTGGACTAAATCCTTTTCACCCAGATGAATATCTGGGCATCCCCTAGTTGCACAGAGATCTACTATAGTTGGCAGCAGCCTACCACATCTCATTCCACTTTTTCCTTTCCATACCACCTCATGTCTGTTACTCGGACGTCCAAGTGAGCAGCTATAAATGTGTTGCTCTGCATACAATGCTGTCCATTTTACGAATGAATGTCTAACTTCTTAGGTAACCATTTTTAGTGAAAGTGGGCCATGCATGCAACATAAATGAAAAGAAACAGTAATTTGCAAAGTGTTACTTATTAGAAATGTTAACATTCTTATGTATATCTCACAGCATTTTGATTTCCATCTTACCAATTATTTTTATCACTGCCCTTGACCAACCCAATCCTGCTGCCTCAGTAGCTGCCCAATACGAAAGGCATGTGTCCCATATCGTTTAGGGTCCTTGCCAAATAGTTTCAATGCAAGTCTTAAAACAGCTAATAAATTTGATATAGTAACTCTTTTACCGTCCGAACAACAGAATATTTTGTTTTCCTTCTTCCTGAATCTTTTTTGAAAAACTCTCCATTCCTCCACTGGGCAGCAACCAGCTACCCCACTCTTGTTTAAGCATATTCATTAACATTTTCCTCTTCCTATTTGATCTTTCTTAGATACCATTAACAAATCCTTATTCTATGAGGTTCCAAATCTATTTAATCCCTTTATATGCCTGCTTTCTCTCTCAAACCTAGTAACTCTGATGGACTAAAGGCACCAAAAAAAAAACATACCATACATAACCTAAATACTAACGCTTCAAATTCATCATAACAGCAAACTGATAATTGCATTTACAATTGTTGCAACAAATCAAAAGTCACTGGCTGTCTTACCAATTTTTTATAGTGTTCTTTACTCAACCCTTTCAGGACTTTTGTCACTAAAAATGCCTGTCAATTTCCCTGAAATACTTGTGTGTGACATAACTTTTTCTATCATATGCAACACAAATCCTAAAATAACCTTCTCATTTTTTGACACAATATATCTGTTCCAAAATGTAGTGTTACAATAACTTAAGAATTCTCTCCATGCTTGCTGATATAGACGTTCCTACAAGTTTGACTACCCTTATTCTACCCAGGCTCAAATGTTCTGTGAGATCTGTGTCTTGCTGCTGTCTGCACCCAGTGCCAGGCTGCAAAACGCTGCCAATGAAATCGAGCTAGAGCGCCTGTGATTTTATTTCTTGTTCCTGGAACATTTTGTGCCTTAAAAACAATATTAAGCTGTAAACATGTTAGAATAAATGCTCTTAATAAACGCAAAGCTCTAGCTTTTTGCTTATTGACCAATTCTACTACTGTCATATTGTCCACATTATGTTTTTAGAATAACAAGGGGACCCTGGAAGTTAGTTGGGACCTAAGGTGCAAGTCATTTCTAGAGAAACAGTGGTCCCTTTCAGGAGAGCATATTAAGTAATATAGCACTGAAATACAATGATCCCTATGTTTTACATTCACAATGGAATATTTTATTTGTTCGAAGGAGAAAGAAAATAATGATGGAATATAAAAGATAGGCAATATGTAACAAAAGGAGAAGTCAACAAGACTGTCAGAACTCAGGCATTGAACAATATGTGGCTAAAGCATACACAATGGCGATGCAACAATGATATTTTACCTTTGCACATAATGAAAATAATGAGTGAACAAATTAAGTCAAGGTACTAAAGTCGGCGGCATTTCGATCGCTATCAGGATAGAGGGATCATCACCAGGACACAACACATTATTCCTGAGAGAATGCCTAAACACAAGTATACATAGGAATTAGTCAGTGTGTGACCACAAGGGGTAGTAGGAACCAAGCCTGGGATTGTGATTATATTGTCTCCCAGATACAAAAAGTGCCTGTACTAGCCAACAGCACTCTCCCGTTAACTTTTTGAGGTAATAAATGGCTGGGGGCGGTCCGTAGTATAGTGTGAGAGTCGTCTCATGGAGCTAAGATGCCGAGATCAGATGGCGAATGCCACATGTAGAAGACAGCAGGTGGCCTGAGCCAGGTATGGCTCATGGAAACAGTTTGTCACTACACACGGGGGAGCTAGTGCAGGCCTTTTTCATATCTTGGAGTTCATCTGACCACACATCCCAGGCATGGCTCCGACTTCGCTTCGCGGTTGCACACTGTCTAATTCCTAAGTATATTTGTGTTTAGGCATTCTCGCAGACATAACGTGTTGTGTCCTGATTATGACACTCCTATCCTGATAGGGAACAAAATGTCATCCACTTTAGAACCTTGACTTCCTTTGTTCACTCGTTATTTTCAATATGACCAAAGGTACTATGTCATTGTGGCTTCTCCACTGTGTATACTTTAGCCACATGTTGTTCAAAGCCTGAATTCCTACAGTCTTATTGACTTTTTCTTTTGTTACATATTGCCCCACTTTTAGGCTCCTTCATTATTTTCTTTCGATTCAAACAAATAAAATAATCCATTGTGAATCTAAAGCACAGGGATCATTTTATTTCTGTGCTATATTAGTTAATATGCTCTCCTGTAAGGGACCACTGTTCCCGTAGATATTGTCCACATTAAACATAACTGATCTGTCTCAGAATTCTTCACCCCATACGTATAGTCCAACACACAAAGGAAACAATTCTAAGAAAGCTATACTACGCCCATGTTTTATCTAGTAATGCAGCCAACTCTCTGCGCACCAATGTCTTTCCCAAAAAACCTTTTTGTCCTGCCGCATCAGAGCAAATCTATACCTAAAATATCATATCTTCATCTATGGAATACAACTAACTATACTCCATTGAAATCATCAAGAAACTTTAACCAATACAGCCAGATCAGCCCTTACTGCCATTGAAATCCTTATTCTTTGATGGGTTAATGACGCTCCTGCCTTAGAAATACCTAGACTTCTACAAAATGTCCTTTCTGCCCTTACAATTCTGCATGCAAAGTTTAAATATCCTAGTAATTTCTGCATTTTTCTGAGCTCCTATTTTTCTCCCCAATTACTGAAAGCAACAATGTTCTTATTTCTTGAACTTTTTCAGCAGGAAGCCTAACTATCATCTCTGTAGTATCTATTTCTATGCCTAGAAATGTGAATTCTGTAATTGAACCCTCCGCTTTTGCTGGGGACAATTGTACACCTAGTTCTTTGGTAATATTTTGAAAAATCTGTGATGCTTTCAAACAATTGTCTGTATTTCTTACTCCAACAAACATAAAATCATCTAGATGATGGCATACAATTTAGTGGACACTCCTTGGTATAAAAAAAATTGTAAGAAGATGCTGAATGTTTTTAAAAAAGCACACAAATTAAAACATCCCATTGGCAGTATTTATCTACAAATAACGCACACCCAAACTGCATGGCAAACAATCCAAAATCAGCAGAATGTATCGGTAGCAGCCTAAAAGCTGAGTGTATGTCACTCTTGACTAGTTCTGCTGCTCTTCCTGCAGTTCTAATTTTAATGCATCATCCACTTATGCATAAGATACTCTAGAATCTGTTTGTGAAATGAAATCATTGACAGATTGTTCTTCTGCCAATGTTAAATAGTGAACTAGTCTATAATCACCTGCTGTTTTCTTCAGAAGAACACCTGAGGGAAGACTATTACATTTATTAATGACCATTGTAGAAATGGACCTGAAGTCCGACCTGCTTTTAGTTCTTTATCCTCCTTCTGTTGGACTATATTTGGCAATTCTTTTGCAGATTTAAGATTGTCTGTCATTCTTCTCTACCTCCGACCCTGGTACCCAATTCTAAAGCCATGCTTGAAACCCCAAAATAATTTAGTTGCTGCCTCTCTGTCTGGGTAATACTCTAACCAATTCATCAATACCTCAGTTCTATTGGGGTATGAGCCTTTGTGTGTAAACTGAAATTGTTGACCCCTGCCTCTTTGCATTCTCCCTTGCTCTCTAAATTGTGATGCTGCAAAAGATTGAGTGAGTGGATGTTTTCCCCCACATTGTGAGCATTCATACTTGTAATTTCCGTTACAGAATCCTTTATTAAAATTCCAACATGCCTTTATATAAGATGTTTGCCCCGTTCCATACCACCCTGCCCCAGCTCAGAGGGATGATACTGAAAAGACCGGTAAGTTACTGGTATGCCACTTATTGTATGGGTCATGGCTGGAGGCTGTATGGATGATATCCATTGGAGACATAACTCAGAGTCTACATCTCCCCTTCTCTTATCATTGTTTTAACTAACCTTTGCCCTAAACTCCTTGTGACGGGGAAGAGGGCATAGCTGTCTCTATTCCATGGTCCTTCCCTTCAACACATTCATCACGAGAGGCATTTTTCCTCCCATCACAGGACCCTTGAAATATTTGTACTTTTAAGAATTCTGAAATCCCACAGGATAGGGCAGGATGCAATCCCTGGCTTTGGAGAACGGACAGCGTTTTTAGCCAATCCCCAGGAGAGTGTTAGCTCAAGACCCCAGAGGAGAAGACAGAGAGGAGTCCAAAGTCTGGAAACCGAGGCGTGAGGATGGAGATGCCAACCCAGTGCATAGAAGAGACAAGAGACACTAGGATGGCTGAAATCTCCACTGTGCCAAATGAGGGAGAAGCTGCAACTGATGTCAGAGAGGGCCAGGATGCCGCCAATCTGCCACGCTGACTGGGGTATGTGCTTGTGTGCTTTGGAAGAGTGGGAACTGGGAGCTGGTAAAAAGGGAAGACGCAGGAGCAATACAAATAGAGAGTTCTCCCATTTAAAACATTCTTATCCTGATTCACATTAACTCTTGTCTGGCACCGGTCCTAAAATGCAAATGCGCATGATTTCCCAATAGCATAGAAATTCTTTTTTTTTCATCATTTGAGGCCATATGAAGATATTCAGAATATCGGCATTGTCAATTCAACTTGGTGAAGTTTAACTGAGGTTTAGCATCTAAACTGCTTTTCTGTATAATGTTGGGCACTTGGTGATGGGAAAGGAGTTTTAAAATAAAGTGGCACTCTCCCTCACAAAACCCAATCCCTTCAGGTCTATATAAGTCATTCATGAGCACTTACCTATCGTTTTCTTTTCATCCGAGGAATGCTTCCTCCATGGTGGTCCTGGCGTTCCTCTTCCCATAAAATACAGAAGAAAAAGATAACTACTCACCACACAACCTATGTGATTTTTAATGGAACAATAAAAGAGCATAAATTAGAAAGGGATATTCTCAAGACTCTTATATCACGGCATACCCTAACCTCCTACGTACTGCTACCAGCCCAAAATGTGACACCCCTCATCATAGCTCAACCAAGCATATCCTCCAAAATGCATTTGTGCTTTTTGCATGATGTCTATATATTTAAAAACTGCAACATCCCTTTCCTGATGCCTCTCACAATATATACTGCACAAATTAAAAATGCAGATGTCCAATTTTGTATTGTTTTAAGGACTGTTGGCCTTCTAGCTAATTTCCATTCTTCTTCTTTTGACCCTTCTTTTGATTGTATATCCCTGTGTAGTAGTTTAAATACATCTATAAACTCATGTTACCAAATCTTATTCTTTGTTTTTTTCAGATAAATGTGATTCCATTGGCATTACAATAGCAATATAAGGAATGCTTTTATGTATTGGCTTAGCCCATTTTTCCCCATCGATTTTGTCACCAATTCTTTGGTTCATTGTGCCAAAAATGACCTCAGATTCACTGTAAAGTACACCGGTAGGGAACTGTGCCCAAACGTGTTGTATTCATTTAAAATGATCTCCTCCTCAGCCCCTCCTCTCCACCGTCTATCTGTGCTGCCTGTGTCCCACTTTCTTTTTTGTTTCATCTTGCAACTAATGCTCTCATAAGAAACGTTAGTTTCTAGAAGCACTCCCCAAGCGCCTGATGCGTTACCAAATGCAGGAGTATGTGACGTAATACCCGACTCCTTCACGAGTTGTGCATCGCCATTGCTCAATGTAACTCCCCTTGATACATACGCACATTTCTGTTTGGACTGAGGGTCCAACACCTCCCTTATTACTCCTCCCTTCTGCTTTGAAACTCCTACCTCGGCACCCCCTAATTTTTGTCAGTGAATCAGCATTTTGCCACTGTGCTGTGAACTCTTCACTGTATTGTTCATTTCCTTCAGCTGGCTCATTCTCAAGAGCAGACTGGTTTCTTAAAGGAACCTCATCTTTGTGAGGCATTTTGTATTTTTATTGTCACTTGATATTTTCATTTTTTGGTTATGCGTATGAGTTAAACCAGCTGTCACTGCTACTTCTTCATCACCTGCCACCTTTCTTTCAGGTAGTTCTAAACCCACCCACACTTCACCTGGCACCCCCGGTGTCAATCAGTCCTACCTGCCTTCTGCACATAAAATCCTCACGCCTTTCTAATTTCTTTGTTAAATTCCAACACTTTTATTTACAGGCGATTTATACAGCTTTTCACCCAACCTGTTAAATGTTCTTACCTGACTAACACTTAATTCCTGTCACTCAGTTCCCTATAATCTCTTGCCACTGCTTCATCGAGTGCCTTCTCACCCAAAAATCTACCTTTATAAATTGTCCCTAAGCCCCACCCCGCTAACCTATCCACCTATCCTGTCTCGTGGCCTGTCCTAATAGTGCTAAGTTACCAAGGGGGATACAGGCTAAGGCCTTGCTCTCCCTGGTTCCCTGCATTGTCCTACTGCACATGACAATGAGCCAGCTAGGCTTTGTAGTTGGTCTTACTGATATATGCTTTAAGGCTGTAGAAGCCTTTTGAGTTGAGTGCCAGAGGCCAGGCAAGTGAGGTTATTTACAGCTGAAAAAAGGGCTATCTGCTGGCCTTTGTCACAGGCCTCTCGGGGAATGGTCAATTGCCCTCCCTGCAAATCCAACCACATGCCCATGTCATCTCAGTTCCCTCCACCCAAGAAGCTTAATTGCAACTATACTTGTTGTGCTTGTTGTGCACTTCAGAAGCGCCTCTGTAGTGTGCTTCAGAAGTGCTTGTGTTTCAGTTTGTTTACTAATAGGGCAGTATTGCTGAGTTTTGCTGAGATCTTGTGGGATCTCTGCAATTCTCAGCGGCCATCTTGAGCATGATGATTATTTAAACCGTGCCCTGCATGAGTCCATGGCTTTGCCTCAGGACAAACCAAGAGGAAGGACCTCTTAATGCTTACCTGCTGGATCCGCGCGACACTGGATCGGCTCTATGACACTTCTCTTCAACCCGGCCAGTCCCTCATCAGGATTCTCTGCTTCAGCTGGTTCCTGCATCCGTAAAAGATCCTGTAAAGGAAAAAGAGGACAAAATAAGAGTAACAATTAAGGCCCAAGTATGGACAAATCGTTTTCTGGCCCAACACTCAAGGTACTCCTTATTATACTTTCACCGCATTTCTACAGAATATAACCCAGTGCTTAGCAATTATTAAACCTAGCTCAAGGAAAAGAAATTAAGCAAAGTGAAGAAAACCTGGTATTCTAATGTGAAGCAGAATTGGAAAACTTTATAAACACACCTTAGCACAAGGTACTCAGTGGGTTAATATGGAAGGGGAATTTTACTGTGTGTATAAATGGAAATGTGTTTGGTTAATTGCACTGGAAATAATGTAGATATTTGGTGTTTTTTAAGTCTTGCCTGACCCAGCGCATGCGCTGACCTGGCGAGACATTTAGTGAGGGATCAAGAAATGCTACCATGGCCAGCCTGGCCAGCCTAAAGCTTCAGTGCATGTGTACCGGCGCGCTCTTAGGAGCCGAGGCGCCAAATGGCAAACCTCGTCGTACCAATTAAGCGCCCGAGATCACTTTCACCCACGATCACTTTAGCAGAGCAACTTTGATGTTCTCATTCAAAGAACATCAAACATCAAAGAACATGTGTCACTTTCGCCTGCGATCACTTTAGCAGCGCCCCTTTGATGTTCTCACTCAAAGAACATCAAACATTAAAGAACATGTTATTGTGTTAATGCTTTGCTGTGCCCGTTTGACTTACAATGTGCTTTCTCTTTCCACAAACTCGACGTTTGTGTTTTTGAGATGCTTTTAGCATTACTGTCACACACACAACCACAACCACACACACTACCACACACAAAACCACACACACAACCACAAACACAAACACTACCGCACACACAACCACACGCACAACCACACACACAACCACACACACAAAAACAAACATACAACTACACACACACACACACACAACCACACACACACACAACCACACACATAAACACAACCACACAACCACACACAACAACCACACACACAACCACACACACAGCCCCAAACACAACACACACACAACCACACGCACAACTACAACCACACACACAACCACATGCACAACCACACACAGCCACACACAGCCACACACACACACAACCACACAAACACACACAACCACACACAACCACACACATACACACAACCACACACACACACAACCATGCACACACAGCCACACACACACACACAACCACACACACACATAAACACAACCACACACACAACCACACACAACTACACACACACACAAACACACACATCACCACACACACAACCACACACAACTACATGCACAACCACACACACAACCAAACACACAACCACACCCACAACTACACACACACAACCACACACATACACACAACCAAACACACACAGCCACACACACAACAACCACACACACAACACCACACACAACCCCAAACACAACCACACACACACAAACAGTGACACACACAAACACACGCACAACCACACACACAACCACATGCACAACCACACACACAAACACACAACCACACCCACAACTACACACAACCACACACACACAACCACACATAACCACACACAACCACACAATCACACACACAAGCACACATACAACTGCACACACACACAACCACACACAAACACACAACCACACACACATAATGACAAACACACAGCCACACACACATACAACAACCACACAGCCACACACAAAACCACATGCAACCAGACACACAACCCCACACAAAACCATACACACACGACAATACACACAACTACACAAACACAACCATACCCACACACATAACCATACACACAGCCACAACCACAACCACACACAAAGCCACAACCACAACCACACACACAACCACAACCACATGCACACTTACACACAAAATTACACACACAACCACACACACAGACACATTCACACAAACACAGCACAACCACACAAACACACCCAACCACACAACCACACCCAACCGCACAACCACACACAAACACACACAAACACACACACACAAACACACAACCACACACAGACAACCACACACAACCACACACACACAACCACACACAACCACACACAACCACACACACAAACACACACACAAACACACACATCACAACACACACAACCACACACAACTACATGCACGACCACACACACAACCAAACACACAACCACACCCAGAACTACACACACAACCACACACACACAACCACACACACAACCACACACACACAGCCACATCCACACACAACAACCACACAACCGCACACACAACCCCAAACACAAACACACACACACAGACTGACACACACAAACACACGCACAACTACACATACAACCACACACACAACCACACACACAACCACACACACACAACCACACACACCACACAAACACACATAACACCACACAATCACACACACAAGCACACATACAACCGCACACACACACACAACCACACACATACACACAACCACACACACACAATGACAAACACACAGCCACACACACACACATACAACAACCACACAGCCACACACACAACCACACACAATCAGACACACAACCCCACACACAACCACACACACACGACCATACACACAACTACACACACACAATACACACATCTACACACACACAAAACCACAACCACACACACAACCACAACCACACGCATACCTACACACAATCACACACACAACCACACACACAGACACATTCACACAAACACAGCACAACCACACAAACACACACAACCACACAACCACACCCAACCACACACACACAACCACACACACAACCACACACACAGCTATAGCCACACACAAACACACAACCATACACAACCCCACACACATAACCACGCACACACAACCACACACACTACCACTCACACACAACCACAACCACACACACAACCACGCACACAACCACACACAACCACACACACACAACCACACACACAACCACACACACAGCTACAGCCACACACAAACACACAACCACACACAACCATACACAACCCCACACACAACCACACACATAACCACGCACACACAACTACACACAGCCACAACCACACACACACACACAACAACACACACAACCACACATACAACCACACACACAACCACACACACAACCACAACTACAACCACACACATAACCACACACAACCACATGTACAACCACATGCACAACCACAAACACAACCACACACACATACACACAAACACACACACACACAACCACACAAACACACACAACCACACCCAACCACACAACCACAAACAACCACACACAGACAACCACACATACAACTGCACACACACAACCACACACATACACACAAAGCCACATCCACAAACAAACACAACAACCACACAACCACACACAACTACACCCACACACACAACCACACACACAATCACACACACAACCCCACACACAACCACAAACACAACTACACACACAAACAACCACACACACAATCACAACCACATGCACAACCACACACCACACACACACTGCTTGTCTGCTAGGGCTTGGGCCGCATTCTCGAAAGCGTCCCCTCAGCCTTGAAGATTCTACAAAAGTCTTGGGAGCCCCCGACTCCCGCAGGCTTCCGGTGGGGAGCGGCTGCCATGATTGCTTGCGGAATGGCCACGACGGAGCTACGAGATGGTGGTGCTCTCATGCTGACGCCAGCTTCAGTCTGAAACATCCAGAAACACTGTAGACTATCAATTCGATGAGTTCCGGTGGAGCCCCAACGTGATCCGGTAGGGAAGAACTTGCCCTCCCCTTTTTTGAGTGATGGTTCTTGTTGCCTGTCCCCTCTGTTGTCATCTAACCAAACCTTTTTGGACTGCCGAGTGAGAAAAATAAAGTTGGTGCTTTCATCGTTCGGGAAAAAAAAATATTTTAATCCAATGAAAAGTGTTATTTTTAGGTCATATGATCAAGCATTTCATCATTAGGAAACCAAAAGTAAAATGAACCAATGAAAAGTTTTATAAACAAGTCACATGACCTGTTATGCGGCTTTGGGCTATAAAAAGCCTACAAAATCCGTTGGCCTGTGAGGCGGCATCAGTAGCGGACCGATGTGCGAATAGGCCGAAGGCAGAATCGGCAGAATCCGGATGGCACCGAGGTGGTGTCCAGTAAGTTGCCGCACTGGTGTGGCCATCCTACAATGCTGCGCCGAAAGATGGCGTGTCCAGCTGAGTTGCGGTTAGTCTTGCTGCTACAGTACGCCGTAGGCAGCACAATGCACCGAGATCCTGATGGCACCGAGGTGGTGTCCAGCAAGTTTTACTGGTGTTACCATCCTACAATGCTGCGCCGAAAGACGGCGTGGGGTGCCCGGGGGGGCGGGGGTTGGGGGAGAGGCGGCGT
>NW_028252753.1:0-36785 GCF_964263255.1 Lissotriton vulgaris
AATCAGTCTTGCAGGTCAAACGCTTCCTAATTGGAACTGCAGTTTCTTTGAACGGTAATGTGTAATGTGTTTTATTGCACCCATGTTTGCAAGCTTTGCAAATCATGCACTTTTTAAAACCACCACTCAGAGCCATCCAGGTTGTCGATACAGGTTTTTCAAGAGTGTTATTTACTAGTCTGTCAGCCATGGAGGTTGATTTCCTGAAGGTGATATCTGTTTTCTTTGTTATATATCTACCTATGACAGGATCCCCTGTTACCAAGTTCCAATTTCAGTAGAAAATCTTCCTAATTTCCTTATGCGGTTTGTTGAATGTGGTAATCACTCTAGGTGAAATTTTCAGATTACTTTCTGTCACAGTAGTGGACTTTGTTTTGACAGTTAAAGCATCCTCCCTCGTTATTGCAGTGGACCGGTTGATTGCCCTTTGGATCGTCTTTTCAGAATATCCCCGGGACAAGAACCGTTTCTTGCTTTCCTCCTGAGCTTTATGACATTCCTGGTCTGTACTACAAATCCTTCTAATACGTTACATTTCTCCGAAGGGAATGCTACTTATTAGATGGTGAGGATGTTGGCTGGTCGCATGTAAAATTGTATTCCCAGCAGTGGGCTTTCTATGTAGCCTAGTAGCCAAACCTGTGTCAGTAACGAATACCTCCGTATCTAAAAACACAACTGCTTTTTCATCTATTGTGGATGTAAATTTTAAGTTCAAGTTGTTGTTGTTTTTTGAAGAAAACCCCCAGTTGGTGGTGACAATTTCTCGTGCTGTCTCCCAAAAATGATTTCACAAAATTACATTATATTATACATTACATAGGGTGGCTCTTACAAGAGCCCTTGGTTGTTTGGAGAACTAAAAGAAAGTAGATATTTTGGATTAGCCAACATTTTATGTTTGAAAGGTAGATATGGTTTTCACAGGTGAAAACCACCTATGCTAGTCCACTCTATGCTACTCCAGTGTGCGATATTCCACTGTACACTACTCCACTCTATCCCACTCCAATCTACGCCACTCCACTCTATGCCAATATAATCCACCCCACACCACTCTAAGCCACTCCACTCTATACCACTCCAGTGTACGCCACAGCACTGTATGCTTCTCTACTCTATGCTGCTCCACTCTACACCATTATACTGAACGCAATCACACTCTACAACATTCCACTCTATGCCACTCCACTGTACCTCACTCTACTATACGCTAATACACTCTAGCCCACTCCACTCTATGCTATTACACTGAATGCCACTACACTTTACCTCACTCCACATTATACCATGACTCTTTACATCACTTCACTCTACACTACTTCACTGTACTCTATTACACTGTACCCCACACCATTCTACGCCACTCCACTCTTTGCCATTCTTCCGTATGCTATTCCACTGTATGTCACTCCACTCTACACCATTTCACTCTACAACACTCCACTGTTTGCTATTCCACTCAAAAATATGTTGGGGCTCCCAGGGTCAGGTGACTGATTATTTTCCAGTTGAGCGAGGGGTGCGCCAGGGATGCGATATGGCCTGACCTTGTTCACTGTGTTTATTAATGGGATAGTTGATTGTATGACATGTGTGAACACAGATGCCCCGATTTTAGCTGGGATTAAAATCCCGATTTTGATGTTCGTGGACAACACATTGATAATTGCGAAGACTCCGAGCGAGCTTCAATGAGCCTTGACAGTATTTGCGGAATTCTGCTCTGCTCGTGGTCTCGAAGTTAATGTGTCGAAAACGAAACTTATGGCTTTTAACCAACACAGAGTTTTTAAAGGGGGCCTTTTAATGAATATTCGCCCCCTGGAGCAAGTTAGGGAGTTCACATGTTTTGGGGTGAACCGACAGAGCGACCTAAAGTGGAACCACCAGATTGATATGGCAACACTGAAACATCGTCAACTGTCGGGGGCCTTACGTCTTGAGCATACCAGGTCCCTCACGAAACCTATTAGACCGGTGCTCCAAGTATATGACGCAAAAGTGGTAAGCTCTGCACTATACGGTGTAGAACTATGGGGGCTAGAGAACCTGTCTAAACTTAGCGTGTCAGAAGACAAGTTCCTGGAGGGCATCACTAATCTCCCACAAAGTACGCCACTGTGCGGTTGTTTTATGACCTTGGGAGAAAACCCCTTCCTGACACTTCTAAGCTATGCATTGTGTTGTATTGGCGCAGATTGTGGACAACACCAGAACTGGCACCATATGCCAAGGGATTTATGGATATTATAAAAACTGACACTTTCCATAAAATAAGTTGACTACGTGGTGTCAAAGATATCCTAGCCAAAATTGGTATGTCAATGCTTTGCGAGGACCCTACTACTGCTTGGTTTCCAACAAATATGGTTTTAAAAGAAAAGTATTGGGAGACGTTCACATACAATGTCCTAAGAGTCAGTGATTCAACCTCATGTGCAGGACATTTTTTTAAATTCAAACACACACCGAGTTTTGAACTATACTGGGACACTGTCACAAAACCACTTGATAGGAAGCTTTACTTTCAGCTGAGAGCGGGCACAATGCCCTTAAGGTCTTTCACACTAAGGTGGAACGAAACATGTGATAGCAAGTGTTCTAGCTTCTTGGCCTTCACTGAATCAGTTGCGCACATGTTATTTGCCTGCCCAGCTTATGAAACCCATCGAAGGGTGTGGTTGAGGCCCATATGTAAACTCTTGGGGACAAGAAGTAGCCTGGCAGCTGAAAGAATCTTGCGTACTAACACCTCATCCCCAATTTTCTTTGCAGTTGCCAAATATCTTGGATGGATGTGGATAATCAGGTCGAAATTTAACTCTATTTAAAATATGTATGTAAAATGAGTTAAAACATTACTCTGGTTTAATGATACTATGTGGCCTATTTGGAAGGCGGGCGGGCTTAGCGGTAAACAGGACCGCCCGCCTAAAGGGCGGGGGTCTCGATGTGGGCATTAGGATGCGCCCGCCACAGTGGCGGGCGTATCATGCATTAATAACATAGCGGTGGGCGGTTTTCACACCAGCACCCGCCGCAATGCTATTAATGCTTGTGATGCATTTAAATATTCAAAGCTGCAGGCACCGCGCGGTGCCTGCCGCTTTGATTATGCAAATGCAGGGGGTACCACAGGTACCCCCCCGGTGCACCCCCCTACTGTCCTTCACTCTGGGGGCCTGCAGGGGGCCCCCAGAGTGAAGTCCGCATGCCTTTCCGTGGCGGCATTGCCACCACGGAAAGGCATTGAAATTTGGGCATCATAATATGGCTGGCGGTGTCTGATAGACACCACCATCATATTATTCCTTTTCCACCCCGGCTGCAAGGCGACCAGGGCGGAAAAGCGGCTGGCGGTCTTTCCGTCCGCCGAGGTCCACCCCGCCATACTAATGTGGCGGGGGGGAAACTAGAGATGATGGCGGGCGAATTGCCCCCGCCAGGCTGGCGGGGGCAATTCGCCCACCATCATAATGGGCCTCTATATGTCTATATTCATCTTTCTAATACAGTGACCCTAATAGTATGAATTCCTATTTATAGTGTTTTTCACTAATTCTTAGATACAGTGTTTTAGGAAATGAGATGCATCGCGTTCGGATTGATTAAATGTTATAGTAGAGATTGCTCCAGGAAAACCATGAATTATTGTTGGGCTACAAGATATGTGAAACTGCCCTTTGGCAGAACAAGCTTATTTTATAATTCTGTGTATGAAATTTGTATTGTAAATATTACATATATTTGTATGTGCGTTTTTGACTACTCGTCGATTAAAGCTTATTTGTATTGGATTGGCTGGTTGGATTGGCAACTCTACAACACTCCACTATATGCCACTCCACCCTACATTACTGCACTATATCCTACTCCATTCCTACACTGTGTGCTATTACACTGTACACCACTACCCTCTATGCTAAACCCCTCTAAGCTACTCCAATGTACACCACTCCACTCTAAAGTACTGCTCCCTACACTATTCCACTGCATGGCACTACACTCTGCATCACTCACCTGTATGCTACTACACTTAAAGTTATTCCACTCTACACCACTCCACTGTACGCCCCCTCCTGATAGTGACTCGCAAACACTATTTTACGAATCATTAACAGGTTACCAACTTGCAAAATAGAGTTGATACATGCTACAACCCTTTTTAGTGGTCGGAAACGGCCCAAATACCCGTTTGCGACTGCTACAAATGGTCGTACATGTGGCCCTAATTTTTCCAGAGTCAAGCTACCAACTCAAGTTCATACAAATGAGGTAAAATAATGAAATAATATATGCTATTGTGCATTCATTTCGTTCCATATTGCTATAATTTTTGGGGGCTATTTCAAAACCAATTGCTATTTCACATATATGTGAAATATGTGACAAATTTCTATTGTATTTCTGCTAAATGAAACAATACTACATTTGATATCGTACTCACGGCTCTCCAACAGGTCAATTGCGAGCTAGTAGTAGCTGGTGGGCTGCCACTGATTCGCTCGCACATGATAATTGCATGTGAGCAGGCTTTGGAATATACAGCTGCCTGACTTATAAGGCAACTATTTAAAACGAGGTTCCTGTTTCTCTGAGAGTCCCAAAGTTGAATGTGCAGGATGATGCAGCCTACCCTATACTCAAAAATTATTTCTTTACTTTTTCCTTGATTTCATGTCTTTTTCTCTTTCTCAATTTCTTTTACTTGCTCTTTTTGCTATCTCTTTTTCTTTTTCTCTTCCTTCCTATCTTTTTACACTAGAGTTCTTCTCTCTCCCTACTTCTTTCTTTCCCTCCTCCTTTGGTGTGCATTCTTTTCAGTTTCTTTCTCTTTCTTTTCTCACTATTGATATTTTTTCTCCTTTTTCTTTTTTCTTATTTCAACCTCTATTTTACCCTCTTACTTCATTTTCTCCTTTTTTCAGTCATTTTTCTTTCTCCTTCTTTTTCGTTTCTCCAGGTGCCATTTCTAATTCAATATCTTTGTGGACATCCAACCAGAGGACTGTAAGAAGGACCTCAGAAAAAAGTCCATTAACAAGGACTTAGCTGAAGAAAGAGGGGCACGGATAGCCGAAACAAAGAGGAAGCAGGCAAACTTCTCTAGTGGGGACGTGAACCAGCGATGCGTGAATTCAGTGACCCGAAAGGCAAGGAACTTAAACTTGGGAGATTGTACTCTTTTGTAGGTTTTCATCTTGTTTCATATCATTTTTTATACACCATCTCATTATGTTTCACTGTATTATTATGTATCAGGTTTGGAATTTCTATAATATACACATTGAAGTAAAAAAGCTTCAAGCTTTACTGACTGTCTTGTCGTGCAGAAGAAAGACACAGCTCACCCCTTATCCTTCTGTCAGACATGGAATGTGCCACTGCAGATTGCCCCTTAAAGTAGTGCCTCCCCGGTCAGCATATGCCGTACTCCATTTTCCACCCTCTCTTCTTAATTTTACCTCTTCCATTAACATTGGACTGTTTTAGCCTTACTTTTCTTCTCACAACCCTCCTGGTTTCTCTCCTACACAGATAGTGCAGGAGTTTACTCAAGCGAAACGCCTTTTTCCAATCTCAAGGATTTTTATGGAAAATCACTTTGTATGCACATGCACTGTTTGTTTTTCTTTCCTTAACCGTATGTGTGAGGGCCAAACCTATAGGTTTGTAGCCCAGAGCAATGGCAACTAAAACATTCATTGTGTTAAACAGTTTACCATAAAATATGCTCTCTACTCCTTGGTGTCAGCTTCCAGTCTTTGCTGTTGTGGTTACTGCATTTTGGCTATGACAACCCTTCTATTCAGAAGGTAGAATTCGTTGCACGGTCCCAGGAACTAGAGATTCTTTACCATAGCTTTTCTCCTGTAAGGAGAAAGGACCACCATTTTCCTTGAGAATAATTTGGTAAAGCCATGAAGAATAAAAGGCATCTCTGGGAAGCCCCAAAGGAAGAGAAACCTCAGTCTCCAGTGGAATTGGGATTGCATTGCCAAAGGGGAATGCTCCGGATGTCTGGGTGCGCATCAAAAAAGAGGCCACAGAACACTCTCAGCATTCTTAGCACATTCCAGCCTAATGGTCTAGTATCAATTTTCTTTGGAGATCTAGGACATGAAAAGAGGGACATACAATTTATTTATTTTATTTATTTCAATTTATATAGCGCGTTATCACCCCGAGGTCTCTATGCACTTGTACAGGGAAAAGATAGAAACCGACTTATACAGGAAAAAGAAAAACTGGCTACTTTACAACCCTCCCCATGCTTCCCGGAAAAGAATGTTTTTTAGCATTCGACGGAAAGACAATAGGTTGGGCTCCTTACGGAGATTAGTTGGTAGTTTATTCCACGCTACAGGAAGTAAAGTGGAAAAAGCACGCCCTCCCACAGTGGATAGGCGGAAGAGTGGATTAGCCAGAAGAGTTGCATCCGAGGACCGTAGCACCCTACCAGGAACGTAACTAGATAATCTAGTTTTGATGTAACTGGGCGCATTCCCGTAGAGTGCCTTGTGTGTGATACATAGTCCTTTAAACAATGCCCTCTGTCTGACGGGGAGCCAGTGTAACTGACGCAGGAGAGGTGAAGCGTGAGTTTTCCTTGGCTTCTTAAATGCTGCATCGTTCATTACTGTCTGAAGCCTCGTGAGTTGTTGCATCGGCAACCCTAAATACAGCGCATTGTCGAAGTCAAGTCGTCCCAGAATTGTAGCTGACACTGCGCTTCTTAAAGTGGAAAACAACAACAATTGGGCGATCTTGCGGAGCTGTCTCATGAGACCAACACATGTGCCTACCACTGCCGACACCTGTTTCTTCATAGATAGAGTGCTTACAATATGGATACCCAGGCTTTTCACCACGGTTGCTGGCTCCGGCGTCCTGCCCAACTCCGTGGGCCAAAACCTGTCATTCCAGGGGCTGCCAGAGATGGCTATTGGCAGCACCTCTGTTTTGTCCAGGTTAATCTTCAGGGAGTTTGCGGACATCCAGTTTACCGTATACCTCAGAATGTTATGCAACCTGGCTTGTGCTCCTGGGGAATCCTCTATTTGGATGACGATCTGTGTGTCATCAGCATAATTAAAAATTTGGCACTCCATCTGATTAAGAGCTGAAATCAGTGGCTGCAGGTAGATGTTAAAAAGAAGGGGCGAAAGAGCCGAACCTTGCGGTACTCCACATTTGATGGCCGCTGATGTTGATACTAGGTCGGACAGCTGCACCTTCTGCGATCTATCTTGCAGACAGTAGGTGAGCCAACCTAGTGCAGGCCCCCCGATGCCCAAGTCTCTCACGCGCGACAGCAGTTGACTATGACACACCGTGTCAAAAGCCGCGGAGAGATCAAGTAACACCAGGGCCCCCGGGATCTTCTTGTCGGCTCTCCGCCTCAATTCGTCTAAAACAGATACCATCACCAGCTCCGTGCTGTGATGTGCCCTGAGGCCTGCCTGATTTTGCTCTAGTAGATCATTGGTCTCTAGATGTCTTGAGAGGTATATCAGCACATGCTGTTCCAAAACCTTTGCTAAAAAAGGTAATTGGGAAATGGGCCTATAATTTGTTAGGATTTTTTGTGTCCGCCCCTGGCTTCTTAAGCAGCGGAATCAGCCGGGCCTCCTTAAGCATAGCCGGCACTTGTCCGATTTCCAGAGATGTATTTAGAAGGTTGAGAACATCCTCTTCCAGCCCTGGCATAGCTAGCTTAAAAACGCTCGGGGCAAGTATCCACCTGGGAGCCTGACTTTACCCTCCCTACCAGGCTAGCTAGCGTCTCCTTAGTTATCAAGGGAAAAGTTTCTAAGGGATTATCAATTTTCGGAATAAGAGGAGTAACTTGTAGTGAACAATTTAAAACAGGGGCATGAGAGATTTCTGACAGGAGATCTTCAATTGTTTGTATGAAAAAATCCTGGAATCTTTGACAGTCCTCTAGCGAGACATCAGGCCTCTGTTCCTTATTTTTCCTTAATTCAGAGAGCACCTTAAAAACTTCTTTCTATGGATTTTGGGATTCTGCAATTCTGGTCTCAAAATACTCAGATTTTCGAGCCAGGATCGCCTTTTTATATGTGGCCAGCTCTTGCTGATATAGGCTCTGTGCCATCGTATTATAATCCCTCCTCCATGCTCTCTCTGCCTTCCGAAGTGATTAGTTGAAGGCAGACAGCTTCACTTCATACGCCTTTCCTCAGAAGAAATTTGTTGTTCACCCTCCTAGAAGGCCAGGCCTTATTGTTTAGTATTCATTAATGAGTGGAGAGCGGCCTGGCCAGTTTTGTTCCCTCTTAAGCTCCCTGTTGTGAAGAGTTGGAGTGTGGCAGCCAATCACAGTGAAGCTCGTGATCGTGGCAGCCAATCACAGTGAAGCTCATGGTCCGCTGCCCCAGATATACAAACATTTATTTTTTTAATTTCTCAGCAACTACTGAATGGATTTACACCATTTTAAATAAAAATGGCTTTCTGAATCAAGCACTACATTTTTTACATTTTTCGGACTGTAGCCTTGGCTAAAGTTTCCTATGGGAAATTGATGTTTTGACTTTTATTTTTTGAATTTCTCAACAACTACTTAACGGATTTACACCATTTTAAAAAAAAGTCACTTTCTGTACCAAGCTCTACCTTTTTGCCAAATTTGGTGTAATTCCGTTCAGCAGTTAGGGCTGTAGCCTGTAATAACATTTCCTTTGGAAATTAGCATGGAGAAAACACTTTTTGAGACCCCCCCTTTTTTCCCCACCCCCACTTGACAAATCACCCCCAAACTCTTAGGATAGGAGCTGACCTGGATAGGAGCTGACCCGGATAGACCTTTTTTTGGGAGAATTTTGCAAAGATTCATCAAACAATGCCAAAGTTATTAGCAAATCAAAAAAATGTTTTACTATGGAAATAGGTTCTAACTATAACTACCTACTGGCGACAGTACTATATATCCAATTGCGTCATCCGACGCAAACACGTCTACAACCCCCGTACTCAGATTGTTTTTAAAGATGAAAAAGCCAAACCCAGTTCTGGTGCAAAAATTCAGTGCTTTATTCCATTGAAAATATTAACACCCAGCAAGTCCGCATGACGCGTTTCACCTCTAGCCAGAGGCTTGATCACATGATGTGCTGCTGAAACTGTTGAGGGTACTTATAGAGCATGTAACAAGAGGTGGAGTTCAATAGTAACATCCTACCTATTAACCCCTTAAGAAACTGTAAACATGTTTTGTTGTTATATTATGTAGAAAGCGTAATAAAAGACATAGTGTCTAATATTAACTACAATATAACAGTTTTGAAAATGCCCCAAGGAGCTGTGCAAATCATGCAATATGAACTGTAAACATACTGCATTAGAAAACAATTGGTCCTTGTATAGATGTCAAAAAATTAAATAAGAGACATAAGGCCCGATGTAGGTAAATCTAATTTACCACTTCCAAAATACCGAATCATACCGATTCGGTATTTAAGAAGTGGTAAATTAGAGGGGGGGCAAATGTAGGTAATTCTGATTCGGTAAATACCGAATCTGTAAGATTCGGTATTTACCGATTCTGTAAATACCGAATCGGTATCCCCCATTGATTCCTATGGGCCTTGAAGCCCATAGGAATCAATGTGGAATACCGAATCGGTATTTACCGATTCGGTAATTACCTATTCTTGCAAGGGTGCAGGGGGTGTCACTTTGACATCCTCTAGCACCCCAATTACAGGCTTGTGTGCCAGGTGGCACACATACATGCCCTAAGGGCATGTCTGTGTGTCACATGGCACAGGTGTGCATGTACACCTGGATTCGGTATTTTACCACCCGATTTGATTGGGTGGTAAAATACCGATTCTGTAAGCCCTGTGGGACTCAGAAGAGTCTCACCTACATCTGCGTTACTGAATCAGTAAAAATACCGATTCGGTATTTTACCGATTCAGTAATTTTACCGATTCGGTAAATTTACCGATTCGGTAAAATAGGGCCCCTACATCACAAATGACCATTTACCGGTCGGTAAATGGCCACCTACATCTGGCCCATAGTGTATAAAATTTATATAAACCTCATTATGTCATTTAAACATAGCAGCAAAAATATGTGCAAACTAAGCAGTATAAACAATTTAAAACCTAATTATATTAAGTAAAAATCATTCATATAAAAAGCAGTTTACAAGTAACAAAATTTCATTCTGGGTACCAATATAACCCAAATGGGTGTATATCTCACAATATACATGCTTCTTTATAAATTGTCTCAATCAGTAAACCAATCCCAAAGTGCAAGTGTTGTGCAAATTTTCGCTATATAATCATTTGTGCAAATATTAAAATCATGGGAAACAGGGAGGATGAGGTCAGTATTTTATCATTTCTTATTCAAACAATCGTTCTTATGTACAGCTAAAACCCTATAAAAGATCAGCGTACCCCTTGCTATTATGTCAGAAAATATACAATAGAAAGTAAAATGAAGGAAACCTTGATACATAACCTATGATGTTATACAAAAGAGGAACTATAAACATGTGTGTTGATCTTCACTTGCGTTAAGACCTCCTGGGGTCTTGCTGTCTAGTTCTATTATGTATCTGGTTTCCAGAAGGCGCAGTAAAGCTTCTCTATTTCCTCCTCTCTTTAAAGGCATAATACAATCTATGACATAGAACTGTAAATGCATGGGATCACTGTTATGAGCACTTTCAAAATGGCGGGCCACCGGATAAGTTTGATCTTTTCCCACGATGGCCCTTAGGTGTTGCACTATTCGCTTGTGTGCCGGCAGTCTAGTACTCCCCACATACCTTAACCGACAAGGACATTGTAACACATAGACTGCATAATCAGTCTTGCAGGTCAAACGCTTCCTAATTGGAACTGCAGTTTCTTTGAACGGTAATGTGTAATGTGTTTTATTGCACCCATGTTTGCAAGCTTTGCAAATCATGCACTTTTTAAAACCACCACTCAGAGCCATCCAGGTTGTCGATACAGGTTTTTCAAGAGTGTTATTTACTAGTCTGTCAGCCATGGAGGTTGATTTCCTGAAGGTGATATCTGTTTTCTTTGTTATATATCTACCTATGACAGGATCCCCTGTTACCAAGTTCCAATTTCAGTAGAAAATCTTCCTAATTTCCTTATGCGGTTTGTTGAATGTGGTAATCACTCTAGGTGAAATTTTCAGATTACTTTCTGTCACAGTAGTGGACTTTGTTTTGACAGTTAAAGCATCCTCCCTCGTTATTGCAGTGGACCGGTTGATTGCCCTTTGGATCGTCTTTTCAGAATATCCCCAGGACAAGAACCGTTTCTTGCTTTCCTCCTGAGCTTTATGACATTCCTGGTCTGTACTACAAATCCTTCTAATACGTTACATTTCTCCGAAGGGAATGCTACTTATTAGATGGTGAGGATGTTGGCTGGTCGCATGTAAAATTGTATTCCCAGCAGTGGGCTTTCTATGTAGCCTAGTAGCCAAACCTGTGTCAGTAAAGAATACCTCCGTATCCAAAAACACAACTGCTTTTTCATCTATTGTGGATGTAAATTTTAAGTTCAAGTTGTTGTTTTTTGAAGAAAACCCCCAGTTGGTGGTGACAATTTCTCGTGCTGTCTCCCAAAAATGATTTCACAAAATTACATTATATTATACATTACATAGGGTGGCTCTTACAAGAGCCCTTGGTTGTTTGGAGAACTAAAAGAAAGTAGATATTTTGGATTAGCCAACATTTTATGTTTGAAAGGTAGATATGGTTTTCACAGGTGAAAACCACCTATGCAAGTCCACTCTATGCTACTCCAGTGTGCGATATTCCACTGTACACCCACAGTGGATAGGCGGAAGAGTGGATTAGCCAGAAGAGTTGCATCCGAGGACCGTAGCACCCTACCAGGAACGTAACTAGATAATCTAGTTTTGATGTAACTGGGCGCATTCCCGTAGAGTGCCTTGTGTGTGATACATAGTCCTTTAAACAATGCCCTCTGTCTGACGGGGAGCCAGTGTAACTGACGCAGGAGAGGTGAAGCCTGAGTTTTCCTTGGCTTCTTAAATGCTGCATCGTTTATTACTGTCTGAAGCCTCGTGAGTTGTTGCTTGGGCAACCCTAAATACAGCGCATTGTCGAAGTCAAGTCGTCCCAGAATTGTAGCTGACACTGCGCTTCTTAAAGTGGAAAACAACAACAATTGGGCGATCTTGCGGAGCTGTCTCATGAGACCAACACATGTGCCTACCACTGCCGACACCTGTTTCTTCATAGATAGAGTGCTTACAATATGGATACCCAGGCTTTTCACCACGGTTGCTGGCTCCGGCGTCCTGCCCAACTCCGTGGGCCAAAACCCGTCATTCCAGGGGCTGCCAGAGATGGCTATTGGCAGCACCTCTGTTTTGTCCAGGTTAATCTTCAGGGAGTTTGCGGACATCCAGTTTACCGTATACCTCAGAATGTTATGCAACCTGGCTTGTGCTCCTGGGGAATCCTCTATTTGGATGACGATCTGTGTGTCATCAGCATAATTAAAAATTTGGCACTCCATCTGATTAAGAGCTGAAATCAGTGGCTGCAGGTAGATGTTAAAAAGAAGCGGCGAAAGAGCCGAACCTTGCGGTACTCCACATTTGATGGCCGCTGATGTTGATACTACGTCGGACAGCTGCACCTTCTGCGATCTATCTTGCAGACAGTAGGTGAGCCAACCTAGTGCAGGCCCCCCGATGCCCAAGTCTCTCACGCGCGACAGCAGTTGACTATGACACACCGTGTCAAAAGCCGCGGAGAGATCAAGTAACACCAGGGCCCCCGGGATCTTCTTGTCGGCTCTCCACCTCAATTCGTCTAAAACAGATACCATCACCAGCTCCGTGCTGTGATGTGCCCTGAGGCCTGCCTGATTTTGCTCTAGTAGATCATTGGTCTCTAGATGTCTTGAGAGGTATATCAGCACATGCTGTTCCAAAACCTTTGCTAAAAAAGGTAATTGGGAAATGGGCCTATAATTTGTTAGGATTTTTTGTGTCCGCCCCTGGCTTCTTAAGCAGCGGAATCAGCCGGGCCTCCTTAAGCATAGCCGGCACTTGTCCGATTTCCAGAGATGTATTTAGAAGGTTGAGAACATCCTCTTCCAGCCCTGGCATAGCTAGCTTAAAAACGCTCGGGGGCAAGTATCCACCTGGGAGCCTGACTTTACCCTCCCTACCAGGCTAGCTAGCGTCTCCTTAGTAATCAAGGGAAAAGTTTCTAAGGGATTATCAATTTTCGGAATAAGAGGAGTAACTTGTAGTGAACAATTTAAAACAGGGGCATGAGAGATTTCTGACAGGAGATCTTCAATTTTTTGTATGAAAAAATCCTGGAATCTTTGACAGTCCTCTAGCGAGACATCAGGCCTCTGTTCCTTATTTTTCCTTAATTCAGAGAGCACCTTAAAAACTTCTTTCTATGGATTTTGGGATTCTGCAATTCTGGTCTCAAAATACTCAGATTTTCGAGCCAGGATCGCCTTTTTATATGTGGCCAGCTCTTGCTGATATAGGCTCTGTGCCATCGTATTATAATCCCTCCTCCATGCTCTCTCTGCCTTCCGAAGAGATTAGTTGAAGACAGACAGCTTCACTTCATACGCCTTTCCTCAGAAGAAATTTGTTGTTCACCCTCCTAGAAGGCCAGGCCTTATTGTTTAGTATTCATTAATGAGTGGAGAGCGGCCTGGCCAGTTTTGTTCCCTCTTAAGCTCCCTGTTGTGAAGAGTTGGAGTGTGGCAGCCAATCACAGTGAAGCTCGTGATCGTGGCAGCCAATCACAGTGAAGCTCATGGTCCGCTGCCCCAGATATACAAACATTTATTTTTTTAATTTCTCAGCAACTACTGAATGGATTTACACCATTTTAAATAAAAATGGCTTTCTGAATCAAGCACTACATTTTTTACATTTTTCGGACTGTAGCCTTGGCTAAAGTTTCCTATGGGAAATTGATGTTTTGACTTTTATTTTTTGAATTTCTCAACAACTACTTAACGGATTTACACCATTTTAAAAAAAAGTCACTTTCTGTACCAAGCTCTACCTTTTTGCCAAATTTGGTGTAATTCCGTTCAGCAGTTAGGGCTGTAGCCTGTAATAACATTTCCTATGGAAATTAGCATGGAGAAAACACTTTTTGAGACCCCCCCTTTTTTCCCCACCCCCACTTGACAAATCACCTCCAAACTCTTAGGATAGGAGCTGACCTGGATAGGAGCTGACCCGGATAGACCTTTTTTTGGGAGAATTTTGCAAAGATTCATCAAACAATGCCAAAGTTATTAGCAAATCAAAAAAATGTTTTACTATGGAAATAGGTTCTAACTATAACTACCTACTGGCGACAGTACTATATATCCAATTGCGTCATCCGACGCAAACACGTCTACAACCCCCGTACTCAGATTGTTTTTAAAGATGAAAAAGCCAAACCCAGTTCTGGTGCAAAAATTCAGTGCTTTATTCCATTGAAAATATTAACACCCAGCAAGTCCGCATGACGCGTTTCACCTCTAGCCAGAGGCTTGATCACATGATGTGCTGCTGAAACTGTTGAGGGTACTTATAGAGCATGTAACAAGAGGTGGAGTTCAATAGTAACATCCTACCTATTAACCCCTTAAGAAACTGTAAACATGTTTTGTTGTTATATTATGTAGAAAGCGTAATAAAAGACATAGTGTCTAATATTAACTACAATATAACAGTTTTGAAAATGCCCCAAGGAGCTGTGCAAATCATGCAATATGAACTGTAAACATACTGCATTAGAAAACAATTGGTCCTTGTATAGATGTCAAAAAATTAAATAAGAGACATAAGGCCCGATGTAGGTAAATCTAATTTACCACTTCCAAAATACCGAATCATACCGATTCGGTATTTAAGAAGTGGTAAATTAGAGGGCGGGCAAATGTAGGTAATTCTGATTCGGTAAATACCGAATCTGTAAGATTCGGTATTTACCGATTCTGTAAATACCGAATCGGTATCCCCCATTGATTCCTATGGGCCTTGAAGCCCATAGGAATCAATGTGGAATACCGAATCGGTATTTACCGATTCGGTAATTACCTATTCTTGCAAGGGTGCAGGGGGTGTCACTTTGACATCCTCTAGCACCCCAATTACAGGCTTGTGTGCCATGTGGCACACATACATGCCCTAAGGGCATGTCTGTGTGTCACATGGCACAGGTGTGCATGTACACCTGGATTCGGTATTTTACCACCCGATTTGATTGGGTGGTAAAATACCGATTCTGTAAGCCCTGTGGGACTCAGAAGAGTCTCACCTACATCTGCGTTACTGAATCAGTAAAAATACCGATTCGGTATTTTACCGATTCAGTAATTTTACTGATTCGGTAAATTTACCGATTCGGTAAAATAGGGCCCCTACATCACAAATGACCATTTACCGGTCGGTAAATGGCCACCTACATCTGGCCCATAGTGTATAAAATTTATATAAACCTCATTATGTCATTTAAACATAGCAGCAAAAATATGTGCAAACTAAGCAGTATAAACTATTTAAAACCTAATTATATTAAGTAAAAATCATTCATATAAAAAGCAGTTTACAAGTAACAAAATTTCATTCTGGGTACCAATATAACCCAAATGGGTGTATATCTCACAATATACATGCTTCTTTATAAATTGTCTCAATCAGTAAACCAATCCCAAAGTGCAAGTGTTGTGCAAATTTTCGCTATATAATCATTTGTGCAAATATTAAAATCATGGGAAACAGGGAGGATGAGGTCAGTATTTTATCATTTCTTATTCAAACAATCGTTCTTATGTACAGCTAAAACCCTATAAAAGATCAGCGTACCCCTTGCTATTATGTCAGAAAATATACAATAGAAAGTAAAATGAAGGAAACCTTGATACATAACCTATGATGTTATACAAAAGAGGAACTATAAACATGTGTGTTGATCTTCACTTGCGTTAAGACCTCCTGGGGTCTTGCTGTCTAGTTCTATTATGTATCTGGTTTCCAGAAGGCGCAGTAAAGCTTCTCTATTTCCTCCTCTCTTTAAAGGCATAATACAATCTATGACATAGAACTGTAAATGCATGGGATCACTGTTATGAGCACTTTCAAAATGGCGGACCACCGGATAAGTTTGATCTTTTCCCACGATGGCCCTTAGGTGTTGCACTATTCGCTGGTGTGCCGGCAGTCTAGTACTCCCCACATACCTTAACCGACAAGGACATTGTAACACATAGACTGCATAATCAGTCTTGCAGGTCAAACGCTTCCTAATTGGAACTGCAGTTTCTTTGAACGGTAATGTGTAATGTGTTTTATTGCACCCATGTTTGCAAGCTTTGCAAATCATGCACTTTTTAAAACCACCACTCAGAGCCATCCAGGTTGTCGATACAGGTTTTTCAAGAGTGTTATTTACTAGTCTGTCAGCCATGGAGGTTGATTTCCTGAAGGTGATATCTGTTTTCTTTGTTATATATCTACCTATGACAGGATCCCCTGTTACCAAGTTCCAATTTCAGTAGAAAATCTTCCTAATTTCCTTATGCGGTTTGTTGAATGTGGTAATCACTCTAGGTGAAATTTTCAGATTACTTTCTGTCACAGTAGTGGACTTTGTTTTGACAGTTAAAGCATCCTCCCTCGTTATTGCAGTGGACCGGTTGATTGCCCTTTGGATCGTCTTTTCAGAATATCCCCAGGACAAGAACCGTTTCTTGCTTTCCTCCTGAGCTTTATGACATTCCTGGTCTGTACTACAATTCCTTCTAATACGTTACATTTCTCCGAAGGGAATGCTACTTATTAGATTGTGAGGATGTTGGCTGGTCGCATGTAAAATTGTATTCCCAGCAGTGGGCTTTCTATGTAGCCTAGTAGCCAAACCTGTGTCAGTAAAGAATACCTCCGTATCCAAAAACACAACTGCTTTTTCATCTATTGTGGATGTAAATTTTAAGTTCAAGTTGTTGTTTTTTGAAGAAAACCCCCAGTTGGTGGTGACAATTTCTCGTGCTGTCTCCCAAAAATGATTTCACAAAATTACATTATATTATACATTACATAGGGTGGGTCTTACAAGAGCCCTTGGTTGTTTGGAGAACTAAAAGAAAGTAGATATTTTGGATTAGCCAACATTTTATGTTTGAAAGGTAGATATGGTTTTCACAGGTGAAAACCACCTATGCAAGTCCACTCTATGCTACTCCAGTGTGCGATATTCCACTGTACACTACTCCACTCTATCCCACTCCAATCTACGCCACTCCACTCTATGCCAATATAATCCACCCCACACCACTCTAAGCCACTCCACTCTATACCACTCCAGTGTACGCCACAGCACTGTATGCTTCTCTACTCTATGCTGCTCCACTCTACACCATTATACTGAACGCAATCACACTCTACAACATTCCACTCTATGCCACTCCACTGTACCTCACTCTACTATACGCTAATACACTCTAGCCCACTCCACTCTATGCTATTACACTGAATGCCACTACACTTTACCTCACTCCACATTATACCATGACTCTTTACATCACTTCACTCTACACTACTTCACTGTACTCTATTACACTGTACCCCACACCATTCTACACCACTCCACTCTTTGCCATTCTTCTGTATGCTATTCCACTGTATGTCACTCCACTCTACACCATTTAACTCTACAACACTCCACTGTTTGCTATTCCACTCAAAAATATGTTGGGGCTCCCAGGGTCAGGTGACTGATTATTTTCCAGTTGAGCGAGGGGTGCGCCAGGGATGCGATATGGCCTAACCTTGTTCACTGTGTTTATTAATGGGATAATTGATTGTATGACATGTGTGAACACAGATGCCCCGATTTTAGCTGGGATTAAAATCCCGATGTTGATGTTCGTGGACAACACATTGATAATTGCGAAGACTCCGAGCGAGCTTCAATGAGCCTTGACAGTATTTGCGGAATTCTGCTCTGCTCGTGGTCTCGAAGTTAATGTGTCGAAAACGAAACTTATGGCTTTTAACCAACACAGAGTTTTTAAAGGGGGCCTTTTAATGAATATTCGCCCCCTGGAGCAAGTTAGGGAGTTCACATGTTTTGGGGTGAACCGACAGAGCGACCTAAAGTGGAACCACCAGATTGATATGGCAACACTGAAACATCGTCAACTGTCGGGGGCCTTACGTCTTGAGCATACCAGGTCCCTCACGAAACCTATTAGACCGGTGCTCCAAGTATATGACGCAAAAGTGGTAAGCTCTGCACTATACGGTGTAGAACTATGGGGGCTAGAGAACCTGTCTAAACTTAGCGTGTCAGAAGACAAGTTCCTGGAGGGCATCACTAATCTCCCACAAAGTACGCCACTGTGCCGTTGTTTTATGACTTCGGGAGAAAACCCCTTCCTGACACTTCTAAGCTATGCATTGTGTTGTATTGGCGCAGATTGTGGACAACACCAGAACTGGCACCATATGCCAAGGGATTTATGGATATTATAAAAACTGACACTTTCCATAAAATAAGTTGACTACGTGGTGTCAAAGATATCCTAGCCAAAATTGGTATGTCAATGCTTTGCGAGGACCCTACTACTGCTTGGTTTCCAACAAATATGGTTTTAAAAGAAAAGTATTGGGAGACGTTCACATACAATGTCCTAAGAGTCAGTGATTCAACCTCATGAACAGGACATTTTTTTAAATTCAAACACACACCGAGTTTTGAACTATACTGGGACACTGTCACAAAACCACTTGATAGGAAGCTTTACTTTCAGCTGAGAGCGGGCACAATGCCCTTAAGGTCTTTCACACTAAGGTGGAACGAAACATGTGATAGCAAGTGTTCTAGCTTCTTGGCCTTCACTGAATCAGTTTCGCACATGTTATTTGCCTGCCCAGCTTATGAAACCCATCGAAGGGTGTGGTTGAGGCCCATATGTAAACTCTTGGGGACAAGAAGTAGCCTGGCAGCTGAAAGAATCTTGCGTACTAACACCTCATCCCCAATTTTCTTTGCAGTTGCCAAATATCTTGGATGGATGTGGATAATCAGGTCGAAATTTAACTCTATTTAAAATATGTATGTAAAATGAGTTAAAACATTACTCTGGTTTAATGATACTATGTGGCCTATTTGGAAGGCGGGCGGGCTTTGCGGTAAACAGGACCGCCCGCCTAAAGGGCGGGGGTCTCGATGTGGGCATTAGGATGCGCCCGCCACAGTGGCGGGCGTATCATGCATTAATAACATAGCGGTGGGCGGTTTTCACACCAGCACCCGCCGCAATGCTATTAATGCTTGTGATGCATTTAAATATTCAAAGCTGCAGGCACCGCGCGGTGCCTGCCGCTTTGATTATGCAAATGCAGGGGGTACCACAGGTACCCCCCCGGTGCACCCCCCTACTGTCCTTCACTCTGGGGGCCTGCAGGGGGCCCCCAGAGTGAAGTCCGCATGCCTTTCCGTGGCGGCATTGCCACCACGGAAAGGCATTGAAATTTGGGCATCATAATATGGCTGGCGGTGTCTGATAGACACCACCATCATATTATTCCTTTTCCACCCCGGCTGCAAGGCGACCAGGGCGGAAAAGCGGCTGGCGGTCTTTCCGTCCGCCGAGGTCCACCCCGCCATACTAATGTGGCGGGGGGGAAACTAGAGATGATGGCGGGCGAATTGCCCCGCCAGGCTGGCGGGGGCAATTCGCCCACCATCATAATGGGCCTCTATATGTCTATATTCATCTTTCTAATACAGTGACCCTAATAGTATGAATTCCTATTTATAGTGTTTTTCACTAATTCTTAGATACAGTGTTTTAGGAAATGAGATGCATCGCGTTCGGATTGATTAAATGTTATAGTAGAGATTGCTCCAGGAAAACCATGAATTATTGTTGGGCTACAAGATATGTGAAACTGCCCTTTGGCAGAACAAGCTTATTTTATAATTCTGTGTATGAAATTTGTATTGTAAATATTACATATATTTGTATGTGCGTTTTTGACTACTCGTCGATTAAAGCTTATTTGTATTGGATTGGCTGGTTGGATTGGCAACTCTACAACACTCCACTATATGCCACTCCACCCTACATTACTGCACTATATCCTACTCCATTCCTACACTGTGTGCTATTACACTGTACACCACTACCCTCTATGCTAAACCCCTCTAAGCTACTCCAATGTACACCACTCCACTCTAAAGTACTGCTCCCTATTCCACTGCATGGCACTACACTCTGCATCACTCACCTGTATGCTACTACACTTAAAGTTATTCCACTCTACACCACTCCACTGTACGCCCCTTCCTGATAGTGACTCGCAAACACTATTTTACGAATCATTAACAGGTTACCAACTTGCAAAATAGAGTTGATACATGCTACAACCCTTTTTAGTGGTCGGAAACGGTCCAAATACCCGTTTGCGACTGCTACAAATGGTCGTACATGTGGCCCTAATTTTTCCAGAGTCAAGCTACCAACTCAAGTTCATACAAATGAGGTAAAATAATGAAATAATATATGCTATTGTGCATTCATTTCGTTCCATATTGCTATAATTTTTTGGGGCTATTTCAAAACCAATTGCTATTTCACATATATGTGAAATATGTGACACATTTCTATTGTATTTCTGCTAAATGAAACAATACTACATTTGATATCGTACTCACGGGTCTCCAACAGGTCAATTGCGAGCTAGTAGTAGCTGGTGGGCTGCCACTGATTAGCTCGCACATGATAATTGCATGTGAGCAGGCTTTGGAATATACAGCTGCCTGACTTATAAGGCAACTATTTAAAACGAGGTTCCTGTTTCTCTGAGAGTCCCAAAGTTGAATGTGCAGGATGATGCAGCCTACCCTATACTCAAAAATTATTTCTTTACTTTTTCCTTGATTTCATGTCTTTTTCTCTTTCTCAATTTCTTTTACTTGCTCTTTTTGCTTTCTCTTTTTCTTTTTCTCTTCCTTCCTATCTTTTTACACTACAGTTCTTCTCTCTCTCCCTACTTCTTTCTTTCCCTCCTCCTTTGGTGTGCATTCTTTTCAGTTTTTTTCTCTTTCTTTTCTCACTATTGATATTTTTTCTCCTTTTTCTTTTTTCTTATTTCAACCTCTATTTTACCCTCTTACTTCATTTTCTCCTTTTTTACAGTCATTTTTCTTTCTCCTTCTTTTTCGTTTCTCCAGGTGCCATTTCTAATTCAATATCTTTGTGGACATCCAACCAGAGGACTGTAAGAAGGACCTCAGAAAAAAGTCCATTAACAAGGACTTAGCTGAAGAAAGAGGGGCACGGATAGCCGAAACAAAGAGGAAGCAGGCAAACTTCTCTAGTGAGGACGTGAACCAGCGATGCGTGAATTCAGTGACCCGAAAGGCAAGGAACTTAAACTTGGGAGATTGTACTCTTTTGTAGGTTTTCATCTTGTTTTATATCATTTTTTATACACCATCTCATTATGTTTCACTGTATTATTATGTATCAGGTTTGGAATTTCTATAATATACACATTGAAGTAAAAAAGCTTCAAGCTTTACTGACTGTCTTGTCGTGCAGAAGAAAGACACAGCTCACCCCTTATCCTTCTGTCAGACATGGAATGTGCCACTGCAGATTGCCCCTTAAAGTAGTGCCTCCCCGGTCAGCATATGCCGTACTCCATTTTCCACCCTCTCTTCTTAATTTTACCTCTTCCATTAACATTGGACTGTTTTAGCCTTACTTTTCTTCTCACAACCCTCCTGGTTTCTCTCCTACACAGATAGTGCAGGAGTTTACTCAAGCGAAACGCCTTTTTTCCAATCTCAAGGATTTTTATGGAAAATCACTTTGTATGCACATGCACTGTTTGTTTTTCTTTCCTTAACCGTATGTGTGAGGGCCAAACCTATAGGTTTGTAGCCCAGAGCAATGGCAACTAAAACATTCATTGTGTTAAACAGTTTACCATAAAATATGCTCTCTACTCCTTGGTGTCAGCTTCCAGTCTTTGCTGTTGTGGTTACTGCATTTTGGCTATGACAACCCTTCTATTCAGAAGGTAGAATTCGTTGCACGGTCCCAGGAACTAGAGATTCTTTACCATAGCTTTTCTCCTGTAAGGAGAAAGGACCACCATTTTCCTTGAGAATGATTTGGTAAAGCCATGAAGAATAAAAGGCTTCTCTGGGAAGCCCCAGAGGAAGAGAAACCTCAGTCTCCAGTGGAATTGGGATTGCATTGCCAAAGGGGAATGCTCCGGATGTCTGGGTGCGCATCAAAAAAGAGGCCACAGAACACTCTCAGCATTCTTAGCACATTCCAGCCTAATGGTCTAGTATCAATTTTCTTTGGAGATCTAGGACATGAAAAGAGGGACATACAATTTATTTATTTTATTTATTTCCATTTATATAGCGCGTTATCACCCCGAGGTCTCTATGCACTTGTACAGGGAAAAGATAGAAACCGACTTATACAGAAAAAAGAAAAACTGGCTACTTTACAACCCTCCCCATGCTTCCCGGAAAAGAATGTTTTTTAGCATTCGACGGAAAGACAATAGGTTGGGCTCCTTACGGAGATTAGTTGGTAGTTTATTCCACGCTACAGGAAGTAAAGTGGAAAAAGCACGCCCTCCCACAGTGGATAGGCGGAAGAGTGGATTAGCCAGAAGAGTTGCATCCGAGGACCGTAGCACCCTACCAGGAACGTAACTAGATAATCTAGTTTTGATGTAACTGGGCGCATTCCCGTAGAGTGCCTTGTGTGTGATACATAGTCCTTTAAACAATGCCCTCTGTCTGACGGGGAGCCAGTGTAACTGACGCAGGAGAGGTGAAGCGTGAGTTTTCCTTGGCTTCTTAAATGCTGCATCGTTCATTACTGTCTGAAGCCTCGTGAGTTGTTGCTTGGGCAACCCTAAATACAGCGCATTGTCGAAGTCAAGTCGTCCCAGAATTGTAGCTGACACTGCGCTTCTTAAAGTGGAAAACAACAACAATTGGGCGATCTTGCGGAGCTGTCTCATGAGACCAACACATGTGCCTACCACTGCCGACACCTGTTTCTTCATAGATAGAGTGCTTACAATATGGATACCCAGGCTTTTCACCACGGTTGCTGGCTCCGGCGTCCTGCCCAACTCCGTGGGCCAAACCCCGTCATTCCAGGGGCTGCCAGAGATGGCTATTGGCAGCACCTCTGTTTTGTCCAGGTTAATCTTCAGGGAGTTTGCGGACATCCAGTTTACCGTATACCTCAGAATGTTATGCAACCTGGCTTGTGCTCCTGGGGAATCCTCTATTTGGATGACGATCTGTGTGTCATCAGCATAATTAAAAATTTGGCACTCCATCTGATTAAGAGCTGAAATCAGTGGCTGCAGGTAGATGTTAAAAAGAAGCGGCGAAAGAGCCGAACCTTGCGGTACTCCACATTTGATGGCCGCTGATGTTGATACTAGGTCGGGCAGCAAATCCTTTTTCAAGATGTATACATTGTCCGTGGTAAAAAAATAAAAAAACATTTCTTTTTAGGCTAATGCCTACGATCCTAGAAACCTCCCGGCATGGCGATTCCTGGGTCAGGACCTGACCCAGGAATCGCCATGCCGGGAGGTTTCTAGGATCGTAGGCATTAGCCTAAAAAGAAATGTTTTTTTATTTTTTTACCACGGACAATGTATACATCTTGAAAAAGGATTTTTTCGACGTGAATTAACTAAATTAGCCTTGAGAAAGCCCCGGCGCAATTCGCCAAGAGGGGGCGAAACACGTGTCGGCTGTCCTTATCTCATGAATTAAAATAAAGAAATTTTGCTGCAAACCGAGATGTTTTTGTCCTTCATATCAAGAGCTGAAAAATACGGATATTAATCCTGGGAAAACTTAACCAATCTTATGTGGAGATCACACTCACAACTTTTCAAAACTGTTTTCCTAACCCCGAAGCCCAAGAGGTCCAGAGCTTCGAGTGTGTCTCCATCCACCAAATAACTACACTTATTCAAGTGTTGTCTAAAGCCTTGAAATCCTTGGGCCTTCGCTTCCTCATCCACATAGGTCGGACAGCTGCACCTTCTGCGATCTATCTTGCAGACAGTAGGTGAGCCAACCTAGTGCAGGCCCCCCGATGCCCAAGTCTCTCACGTGCGACAGCAGTTGACTATGACACACCGTGTCAAAAGCCGCGGAGAGATCAAGTAACACCAGGGCCCCCGGGATCTTCTTGTCGGCTCTCCGCCTCAATTCGTCTAAAACAGATACCATCACCAGCTCCGTGCTGTGATGTGCCCTGAGGCCTGCCTGATTTTGCTCTAGTAGATCATTGGTCTCTAGATGTCTTGAGAGGTATGTCAGCACATGCTGTTCCAAAACCTTTGCTAAAAAAGGTAATTGGGAAATGGGCCTATAATTCGTTAAGATTTTTTGTGTCCGCCCCTGGCTTCTTAAGCAGCGGAATCAGCCGGGCCTCCTTAAGCATAGCCGGCACTTGTCCGATTTCCAGAGATGTATTTAGAAGGTTGAGAACATCCTCTTCCAGCCCTGGCATAGCTAGCTTAAAAACGCTCGGGGGCAAGTATCCACCTGGGAGCCTGACTTTACCCTCCCTACCAGGCTAGCTAGCGTCTCCTTAGTAATCAAGGGAAAAGTTTCTAAGGGATTATCAATTTTCGGAATAAGAGGAGTAACTTGTAGTGAACAATTTAAAACAGGGGCATGAGAGATTTCTGACAGGAGATCTTCAATTTTTTGTATGAAAAAATCCTGGAATCTTTGACAGTCCTCTAGCGAGACATCAGGCCTATGTTCCTTATTTTTCCTTAATTCAGAGAGCACCTTAAAAACTTCTTTCTATGGATTTTGGGATTCTGCAATTCTGGTCTCAAAATACTCAGATTTTCGAGCCAGGATCGCCTTTTTATATGTGGCAAGCTCTTGCTGATATAGGCTCTGTGCCATCGTATTATAATCCCTCCTCCATGCTCTCTCTGCCTTCCGAAGGGCTTGTTTTCTAAGCCTCAACGAGTCATTGAACCAGGGCGCTCCTGCTCCTTTATTCCCCACTTTCACCTTTTTGGCCGGTGCCACTAGTTCAATGGTAGTTTTTAGTTTGTCCACAAAACAGATATGTTGGGAAGGAAACAGCATGTCAAATGTGTGTGAGAAAAAAGACTTTTCCATTATCATTTGAATGTGAAGTCTTAGGATTAATATGACACTTTACCCTGCACGCTTTTACTACGCGTGCCATTACCCTATATTTTTTACACCGCAAAATCTTTTACAATGTAGGGCTTTACAACACAATCCATTACAATGCATTGTCCATTACAACGCAATTTACTATTTTAACTCCACCGGGGCAGTGTTATGGGGAATGCTTTGTAATGGTTTGCGGTGTAAAGCCCTGCACTATAAAATACTTTGAGGAGTAAAAAATTTGGGGATTCTGCATTGGATACAGAAGAAGACATTAAAATAACCGAAATAAATGAAATAAAAATAAAGCCTCAGTGTGTTCCCTATTGAGGGAAGAATAGGGCCAGACCTTGAGCTCAATTCAAATCTGGTGCACACAATTCGCATCAACTCAAGCATGCTTAGATTAGTTATGAATTTTCATTCTAAGCATCATCCAATTGAGGGGGGACGTTCATGCTCAATGTGTTCATTGGGATTTGTTTTACAGTTAAGATAAAATGAAAAGGCGTTGCAAATATATTGTGATTTGATGGGTTGCAGAGAATGTAGCACATCAATGTATAGTGTTAATATGTATGGATGCACATGATAATGCTATAAGATGTAATGTGAAGCAAAGCTATCAATAAAAACTGTCTTAAAAAAACATCATCAATCAGCTATGCTTTTCTTTCTCTCCTATATCCTCTTTTGTATTATGCCAGTAAGTCGAGCAAATGGATTTATTTACAAGCTCTCAAAAATCTCTCATCTACCTCAAGGACGAGGGTCAGAGTAGTGAAGAGCTGTGTCCTATAGAATCCTGTCTGGTAGGTACAAATTCAAATTCAATGAGGAGCTTCACAAAATGGAGAAAAGCAGAGAGGGGACTGTGTCAAAAATAAAAAAAAAAAATAATTTTGGCAAACAATAATTTATTATAATCATTTTGTCAGACTTGGTATTGTCACTTTCATTGTTATAATTAACAATAAATAATTAGTGATATAGCTGAATGTCTATTTTTATTCTATTTTTATTGAGTTTTTGGAAAGAAAAAAATGATTACTTTTTGACGAACTTCAATAGAGTCACACTATCACACTTACAATTTTAAAATGTCAGGCAAGTTCAGGAAAACATTGTTTAGTAAAACAAACAATATAACCATGCCCAGCTAATATAGTTGCCTATTTTAGCAGAAACATATCAAGGCATGTCTGGACAATGTAGCATATTTAATTTATTGGACAGCTTAAAATAATATGTAGTGACTGAAACATTATTCAAATGTTTGTGACTAACAAGTATAAGGACAAAAAGACCGTTCTTTAGGAGAGTCCCTTCCTATTTCTACACTAGGAGCCTGATTAGGAAGTCGTGCGGATAGCCACCATCAGGCCCGTCAATGGCAGTCCACCCGACAGCCAGGATAGCAGTCCGACCACTGCATTGCGATGCAGTTGGTTGGACTGCAGCAGTCGGAGTGACAGAATGACACCTCCTACAGGCTCAAAGAGCCCTTCGGGGTGTCGGTCGTACTGCTATAGGGATTACAATGTCCCTTACCAACAGCCTTTCCATGGTGGTCCCACAGTCATGAAAAGGATGTCGGAAAAAAACTGTGGGTGCCACTAGCAGGGCCTTCTAGGCCTTTGTGATGTCGCCTGGTGGGCACATGTGGTGCTCCCACAAACATCCATGCACCGTGTTCCATGCACCTTATGGTGCATGGCACAAGGTTCATGGATGGTAAAAAAACATCCCTTTTCTATTGTGGCTTGTGCTGAGGCCCTTTTCCGGGCCTCAGAACAAGCTGTAATGGTAAAAGGGATGGTTCTCACTGCTTACACAACAGTTGCATCCGAATCTGGTGGGTGGGACTAATTGTCCAGCGTTCCTGACCCTTGAACCTTAGGAACAATTTAGGCAACAGTTATTTTCACCTACAAATTAAGGTTGCATTATGAGAATGGGAAGCTTTTGTTGTACAATATCATGTCACCCACTGCTGCCACATTCAATTAACTAAGCTAGCATCATTCACAAACTGAAAGTTAAATGGCTCATGGAGATTGGCGACACAGAGCTTCTATCAGTAACCAAGGGATCCTAGCCTAGTTTAGACAGTAATCCGTATTTGTATATTGTATGATTACTGACTCTGAAAGGTGCAAAGATAGGGAGGTCTTGACCAAGTCAAATTGAAAATAAGAGAAGTGCCAGGGCGCAGAAATACGTCTGAAATCAGGTCAAAACATTATTTAGGGAAGTAAATGGGAGTATAAGCTTCAGATATCCAGGTGGTTTGAAGCATTGCACAGGTGTCATCACTTAATTGGCATAACACAAACACAAGTAGCTAAATAGAAAAAAAACTAAAAAAGTCAAACAAAGTAATTGGGTGGAAGAGAGGAAACACAAGAGAGTTATACTGTCAGGAAATCACCAAACAACAAAGAGGAAGTAGAAAGAAAAAATACAGAGAGCAAGATTGTTTACTATATTCAGCATATATATGCACACTGGAGTTTTGCAAAGTTTGCATGAAAGAAAGAAAATAACTAGGAGAGTGGTCACTCTTTGAATAAAAAGCCCGTAAAGTAGAGGCATTATTAGTGGTATACAACGGTTACCACGCATATTTTACAACGCGGTACCGTTACCACACTACTTTCACCACGCAGGTCGTTACAACGAAATGCGCTGGGGGGCGCTCCAGGATAGTAAATACTTTAATTTACTATCCAACTCCTTTCCCTAGAGTCCACGGGGACTGGAGTTGGAATAGTAAATTAAATAATTTACTATCCAGCGCCCCTCCACGCAAGTCGTTGTAACGACTTGCGTGGTAAAAGTAGCGTGGTAACGGTACGCGTTGTAAAAGTATGCGAGGTACCGTCATACATCCGTTATTAGTGAATGCAGTATCATTGCCTTGATGGCAGCATTAAGAAAGCAGAGAAAGATAGTAAAAAATAGAAAAGTACTGGGGAGAAAATCTCCCAGAGGGGAGCTAGTAAACTTAGCTTGTCTTGTTCCAGTAGCAGTATCAATAAAGATAGTATTAATAGGAAGCTGCTGTCTGTATACTATGATATGGTACTGTCACAATAAAAGGGATTAACCGCATCGCTGCGGCGGTTAATTTTCCGCTGTGCGGCTTTTTTCGAAAAGCCGCGTTAGATGACGAGCTCAGCTCGTCATCCGCACACGACCACCGTGGCTGATGACGAGCTGAGCTCGTCATCAGCAGCGAAGGGGTTAAGTAACCCCTGTCATACATTATAACCAAAGAGTTCCATAACCATATAGAGCATGGGTACTCACAAACTTTCTCTCGGGGCCAAATTTACAGTGTGGTTAGTGGCCGAGGGCCACACCGGTGGGGGCGGGGTCAGTAGGGGAGGGAGCGGGGCCAGAGCAAAAAAAAACTGTGACCATGAGGTTGAAGACAGGCCCTTGCAGTGGAGGCATTCGTCCACTGAGCCACCAGACTCGGCATACACACATCTTTCTCTCTATCTCTGTCTCCCTCCCTATCTCTATCTCTACCACTGTCTCCCTCCCTTTTTCTCCCTCCCTCTGTCTCCCTCCCTCTGTCTCCCTCCCTCAGTCTCCCTCTCCTGGTCTCCCTCTCTCGGTCTCCCTCTCTCGGACTCCCTCTGTCTCTGTCTCCCTCTCTATCTGTCTCCCTCTTTCTGTCTGTCTCCCTCTGTCTGCCTCCCTCTGTCTGTCTGCCTCTGTCTGTCTGCCTCTCCCTCCATCTGTCTCCCCCTGACTCCATCCCTATGTCTCCCTCTCTCTCTGTCTCCCCCTGTCTCCCTCTGTCTTCCTCTCTCTCCATCTCCCTCCCTCTGTCAACCTGTGTCTCCCTCCCTCTCCCTCCCTCTCCATCTCCCTCTCTGTCTGTCTCTGTCTCCCTCTCTCTCACTGCCTCCCTCTCTCTCTCTCTCCCTCTGTATCCCTCTCTGTCTCCCTCTCTCTCTCCCTCTCTCTCTGTCTCCTTCTCTCTCACTCTCTCTCTCTCTCTCTCTGTCTCCCTCTGTCTGTCTCTGTGTTCCTCCTTCTGTCTCCCTCCCTCTGTCTCCCTCCCACTGTCTCCCTCTGCCTGTCTCCATCTGTCTCCCTCCCTTGGTCTCCCTCTGTCTCCCTCCCTCGGTCTCCTTCTGCCTCCCTCTGTCTGCCTCCCTCTGTCTACCTCTCTCTATGTCTCCTTCTCTCTGTCTCCCTCTGTCTGTCTCCCTCCCTCTGTCTGTCTCCGTCCCTCTGTCGCCCTCCTCCCTCTGTCTGTCTCCCGCCCTCTGTCTGTCTCCCTCTGTCTATCACTCTCTGTCTCTCTCGCTGTCTCCCTCTGTCTCTGTCCCTCTGTCTCCCTCCCTCTCTCTCTGTCTCCCTCTGTCTGTCTCCCTTCGTCTGTCTCCCTCTGTCTATCTCCCTCTGTCTGTCTCCCTCTCTCTCCCTCTCTCTGTCTCCCTATGTTGTCTCTGTCTCTGTCTCCCTCCCTCTGGCTCCTTCCCTCTGGCTCCCTCCCTCTGTCTCCCGCCCTCTGTCTTCCCCTCTCCGTCTTCCTCTGCCCGTCACCCTCTGTCACCTCACCCCAGCTTCCCGGGCACACACACAGAAGTACCAGAGTACCTCACAGGTCTTTAAAACACCATTTACTTGTTAATGATGTCCAAATACCACCTACAGGCTGACATAGGTGTGACTGGGAGCTGCATACTACCCCTGGTCTCACCTGCCAGGTTGACTGCTACTGTGTTTCCCCTCAAGTCACACCAGCTTGAAAGTGCACCAGTCCTGTGGACCCCCCTCAGACACACTGACTGTAATTCTTGCCCTGTGCGCCCTCCTCTGCTGGAGCCTAGACCTACTCTCAACTCCAAAAATCCTAGCTCTCATACCACCTTCAAACCCTCTCACTCCCTCCATCTTGAATCCCCCCTACTGACCCTGAACTCCCATGACTACGTCCCACTAATTTTTGCCCTGTGATACACATCCACATCCATTTTCTGAATCAATCATATCAAGTGTAAACAAAGTCTTCCATTCAAATGCCTTCAGGTCCTTTTTTATTTCTCATAGTCTTCTTCAGCCCTTTGATACCCCCAAAATCTAACTTATGCTTCTTTTTATTGTGGGAGAGACCTTTACTGCTGGCCTCCCTTTGCTGTTGCACCTGTCACTTCTGACAACGTGGCGGTAGAAGTGCATTCTGGCCTCTGCACGATTCACTCGAGACTGCCAGCCAGGAAACCGTGCATGCTCATTTCACTGCTGCTACAACACTATTCCTATGCGTACCAAGAGGCAGGCTCCGGTTAATAAGATGTCCTCCCCATCACACACGAACATCACATTCAGGCGCCGCTCGTCACTGCTGCAGCTTCTCTTCAGCTGCCGAAGGACCTTCTTTTCTACACTCTCCCATCTTTTATTACTGATGCTTCCTGCTGCCTCACTAGCCCCATCTGCCCTCTCTCTCACTATCCTTACAGCACCCCTGCCCCAGGGTGACGAGTAGCCATTTACTGCAGCCACCGTTCTGAATCGCCCTGCCCCCATAGAGCAGAGTGTCTCCGAGTCCGCGCTGCTGTGGCGGTGTTTGCTAACACTCAATTTATTTTTAAAAAACACAGGTATAATGTCTGCAAGGTCGGCTGGCCGCCAAGGCAGGCTTGCCGGGCCGCTGGCAGCCCGCGGGCCGTACTATGAGTACCCGTGATATATAGAGGGATGAGGCAGAATGCTGAGTTCCTTTGTGAGGTTATGGAAATCTGAGGTGACTGGAACAATCTTATCATGTATGCCAGGGGGTACTTTATCTCAGGTACTGCATGGTGACACCATCAGTTTTCCCACAAACCACTGACATTCTGGGTCCATAGCTCTGACATATGAAAGAGCTAACATGTTTTCAAACATGAAAAATATAAATAAAACCTTGATTGCAAAATTAAGCACATCAAAAACATGTAAGATATTTGTTGCAAACATATTAAAAACAGTTCAATACAAGTCAGTTAAAAAAAGCTACAGTACCTCCAAGTGTGCAGAAATATGCATAAAGATTCTAGCTTTTCTTTTTCTAAGGAGTGCAAAAAATACAGATGTTCGATGTTTGATAAACAGCTGCTTCAGGTATGCTCTGTGACCTGACCTGCTTTCAGATGGCTGCTGGTTCTGGCAGCAGGCATTGTGACATCAGAATTCAACTGTTATAATAGTTGAGTTCTGTCACCTTTTCTTTATAATTAGCTCTGGGTGCATAACAAGTCACCGATTATATATGTGATAAATCACCCCCTGCCATGCGTTATAAGCATTTTGCAAGTCATCATTGTTTGAAAAGATTGGTAGTTTCTGTTGCCAAAAAATCAATTGACAAAAAATCTATGTACTATTAAAATCTGGATCTTTTTTGATAAACTGCTGCTATCATTTAAGCTCCTGTGATTGTTACAAACTAAGTGTTCATGGATATGACACTAACAAATACCAATATTGTTGTATAAATGATTCCTTTAGGGACATTCTTTGCTATTGTTATCATAGCCATAGTCATAGTCATATATAGCTTTTTTCGGAGCCATGACAGAACATCCATAAAAGCATTTACACACTTTAAAAAAAAACAATCTTCGAATTCATGTAACTACATTATTAAAAGGAGTTAAAAGGCAATTTCATCATAAAAGCAAATGTTTAAAATATAATTAATCTGTTTCAATCAGTTACATATAAATAGTTATGAACAGAGAGAGTAATTACAAAAAAAACATCACTATACAAAGTTGAGTAATACAATCCTAAAAAGTTTAAAGTGGATTTACCCCCCATTCTTCATTTCCCACTTCCCATTGTTATTAACCCAATACCTTATTGATCATGGCTCTTGGTATATGTCCCAATTAATATACTCTATCCGCCACCTATTATCAGCTTCTTTCTAGCATAAAACACTGCCCAGAGAAAAGATGACATGCTGCTGCAAATCACTAATGATGGTAGTGACTGTAAGTACAAATACGCTGGGTGACATTGTTTGAAATTTAGGTGCCTTATAATTGGAAGAATGCACTGCTTCCTATACTTAGAATAAAATTTACATATTAAAACCACTTGCATCCTATTCTAGTGCAGTCTGCCATCAGAGGGGCAATTTACCAGGTCTCGTGACCAATCATTAATTTTTTGAAATGTACATAATCTGCGAAATATATCCAACCTTAGGCGTGTGAGCACAAACCTGTGACGTGTGTTTAAAACAGTTTTAAGATGGGGCTGCATATTAAAGGTGGTTAATATCACTTGATTGTGTAGAACTGTAGGTTTTGGGATTTCAATTTTCAGGCTAAGTTTTTCCAAATGAGCCCCTGCCTCCGTTTTCAGTGTCTTTCTGCTTATGGGAACTAGTGTTGCTGGATTGTCAGAAGGCACTTACGCATTTTGGTATGAGAAAGGCACTTACTCATTTCAGTATTCATAGAAGTTAGGAGTCCTAACTTTAGGACTCCTAAATGCCTTCTGTGAATACCGAAAGTCTTAAAATTGGGATTTTTCTCAGTTTAGTAGTAGTAAAGTTAGGACTCCTAACTTTAGGACTCCTAAATAGCTTCTGTGAATGTCTAAATTCGTAAAGTTAGGATTTTTCTCAGTTTAGTAATAGAAGTAGTAGTAGCAGTAGTAAAGTTAGGACTCCTAACTTTAGGACTCCTAAATAGCTTCTGTGAATACCTAAAGTCGTAAAGTTAGGATGTTTCTCAGTTTAGGAGTAGTAAAGTTAGGAGTCCTAACTTTACTACTCCTAAACTGAGAAAAATTCTAATTTTAAGACTTTCGGTATTCACAGAAGGCATTTACGAGTCCTAAAGTTAGGACTCCTAAGTTCTGTGAATACCAAAATGAGTAAGTGTCTTCTGTGAATACCAAAATGACTAAGTGCCTTCTGTGAATACCAAAATGAGTAAGTGCCTTCTGTGAATACCAAAATGGTAGTAAGTTTAGGATTTTGTCTTAAGTTAGTTCTGTGAATCAAGCCCAGTATTACCAGCATGACAGCAGAGTCGTGATTGGTCTGAGCGACCTGGTTTGCCACTCAGACAGTGCCTGGGAGTGTGTGTGCTTGACGGTTTGGCCGTCCTAAGACCCCCCTTCCTCCACCCACTGCCCACCCCTTCTGGTTGCAAGCAGCCAGCCGCCACTGCGTTTAAAGCAACAAAAACTTAAAAACTTAACATTCTCACTCTTTCAAAGAAAGAGGTACCTACTAAGGTAAAGTGGCTTGAGGGAAAGGTGATAGTTTGATCTTGTATTATATGTGCCAAAAACAACATGGCATACCTGATAAGCCTTGAATCTTAACTGCTGTTGCCATTGCCAGCGTCATAGAGAAACCAAAGCCAAAGGACGCCAAAGGACTCACCAGTGTGCCAGCATCTAGGGGGCCGTAGCGCGAGTGCGTGCACCACCGGGAGAGGAGCATCGGGTAAGGACTCCAACTCCCAGCAGCCTTGGCACCACCATCAGCAATACTGCACCCGGAGGGGCATAACTTGACTCTGAGGCACCCGCAGTGCAGGCCGCGAGCGGTCCGTGTCCTGGGCAAAGCCCAGGCCAAAGGCGGGCCAGTCCTGCACCTGTCCAGCGACAGGAGAAGGCGGGGCGGGCCACCCCCTTTCCATGTAGTCTCTGGGTACAGGTCACCAGAAAGTAGCCGCCGACATTAAAGGACGCCTTACATCTTGAGCGGTATGGCAGGAAACATCAAAACTCGATGGTAATTACATATGCTAGTCAAGTTCTGACATCTTTTCTTTATATTTGGCCACTGGGTGCGTCACAAGTCGCAGATTATAAAGAAATTAGAGATTGCTCTTCATACAGGGATTACAGAATCCAATGTTTTATAAAGAAATGGGAAACTGGCGAATATACAAGAATTAGGGAATCAATGTAGTATATACTTGTTTTGGCCGTAGCTGATACTGGAAGTCACAGTGATATATAGATTTGCATATTATAATGCCACAATCTATTGCAATAAAAATGCCTATCCTTCAATGTGGTCTTGCAAACCATCAACACTTTTTCCACAGTGAAAAACTCTAATCCTGCACTAATGAACCTGAGTAAAAAGATCAACCTCCAAATAATGACCAATCTGAGAAATCCTCCCTCAGACAGGGTAAAGTCCTGACTTATGTAAATTGTTTCACATTTCTCCTCTTTTAAAATAACCCAAAGCTGACCCTGAGGATTAAAATAGCCATTGAATTACTTTCTTTCCGTTTCAGAAGGCATGACCTGAGAGTTGGATAAATACCCAATATGAGAAATGAGAGAAAAAAAAACAATATCATGTATGGTCTCCAATTAGGTTTTAGATCAGGCTTGAACACTGAGATATCAATGCTGAAAAAAGAAAACAATTGCCTATGTATTCTAGAATCACCTAGTTCATGGCTAGTTATACTTCTTAATTGAACATATACAGTGGTCCCCTCGGAGGAAGTATAAGCCTATAATTCCTTGGATAAGTGTATACAGATCATAAATGTTTTGAAAATAACATTTAGATTCATTCACTGTACAATTTCATAAATAAAATGAAAAACACATTTTATTTTAAAACAGGTGCCCCAACCAAAACAGCGCAGTGAAAAGTGAATGGTGGCAAATGTCAAATAAATGTTCACAGGTGCTGTATACAAGCACATATACAGAGAGAACAGGGGTTGATGGAAATATAATTTCAACAAGAATACATGTAAGAGTACAATGTGTACATTATATCGATTAGTATAAGTCCGCTGGTGCAGTTTGTCGACGTTTCGACCCTAACAAAACCATTTAGAAAGGTCATCATCAGGACAAACATGTGGTAGCAACAATTTTAAATACAAAGTATTCTTCAAACTAACTGGTAAAACAAACATAAACCAAAGGAAATCTCTATAATGTACAGCAATGATATAAAAAGCCTTTTTTATGTTTCATATATCATAAATCAATTTTACATACTTATAAAATAAAATAATTTAAGAATCTCAATTAAACCCAATATTTTCCACAATCTTTTAGCCAAAAATAGGTAGTAAAATTCTACTAACAAATACCTGTAAATGTATATATAAAGCAATAAATAAATGAAGTGCCATCTTATTTTAATATTGTTGCCTATGCCATTTTTGTCACAATATTTTGACCATGATATTAGGTTTAGATGATATTTTGGAATCAATATTTGGGTGGTAGTCTGACCTTTCTGCTTGCCTCTCCCAACAATATGACATAAAAAGTGAGCAACAAATATGCTCTAAAATGTATAATTTCCCTAGACTTCCATGATTTACTCATTGGGATTTTTTGGAATGAGTGAAAGAAGTAAATATCAGCAGATCTGCATGGCTGCAATCCAGTTTTTATTAGTTTATTTTCTGATTTGTGCCTTCATTAGCAATGTCCTAGCAATATCAATGAATGAAAGAATGCTATAGAATCACAGCTCAGAATAACTGGGATCAGTTGACAAAGCATTTTAGGTGGAGCCTACTAGACAGTGCAAGCTGTCTGGTTGCAAAAGACCTCATCTATTGTGTGCTTTCCCAGAATTTATTGAAGCCTATGGTATACCTAATGTTTACTATTAGTTGCCTTCATTGTACCTCTCAATTGCTTACTTCTTCTTATTTTTTTATTTATTTATTTAAGCAATTTGTAGAGCGCAACAAATAACCGTGGATGTCTCTGTGCTGAGGACATGAATAAAGGTATTGAGGCAGATTGCCGCTTATTGAGTGAATAACCATGTCTTTAGTAGCTTTCTGAAAGAGAGCAACGTAGGGCATGCTTTGATTTGTTGGGAAGGGAATTCCATAGTTTTGCTGTGGCTACAGTGAATCTTTTGTCTCCCCAGGAGACCTTGTATGTATGGGGCACAGTCAGAAGATTGGCAGAAGAAGATCGGAGATTTCTGCAAGGTGTGTGGGTGGACAGGGATCTCCTTAGATAGATAGGACCTGATTGATGGACTGCTTTGTAGGCTATGCATAGTGCCTTGAATTTAATGCGGTTGGGGATTGTGAGCCAGTGTAGTTTTTTCACCACTGCAGAGATGGGTTGGTGCTTGGGAGTGCCTGTGAAGATCCTGGCGGCAGCATTTTGTATCAGCTGTACTTTGCTGATGACCTTTTTCAGTGCGTTCAGGATTTGACCGTTGCAATAGTCTATTTTGGTCATTACCAGGGAGCTTACCAAGGTTTTTCCTGTGTTGGAGGGAAGGAATGGAAGTAGTTTTTTGATTACTCTTAGTGTATAGAAAGCAGAGGAGGTGATGGCATTTGCGTGGGCTGAGAAGGAGAGTTTGTCATTGAAGATGACGCCAAGGTTTCTTACTTTCTGAACAGAAGGGGGGGTCCAAGTTCAGTTGGCCACCAGGAAGGTGACCATGTGGGGTGTAGGTTGCCGAAGATCATGACCTACGTGTTGTCCGAGTTTAATTCTAAGCAGTTTTTTGCCATCCAGGAGCTGATGG